>NC_137255.1:2821705-3029054 GCF_965637545.1 Phallusia mammillata | reverse complement strand
ACTGCATTGCAAAAGTTACACTGATCCTCACAGAGTTTCCAAAAAAGACATATGTGAAATTCTAGAAGTTGCTGGACTACCATATGAGTATACTGTTATTAAACTCAAAACCAAGTCAAAGACCCAGCTGTCCAGTGATTTTTATTCAATGAAACAAATGAATTATTAGAAAGTTTTCCATCCTTTGGGTTATACTGCACAATTGACAAAAGGACTATATATGTGTCTTTGGAAGAAACTCAAATGACAACATTCAAAAAGAAAAGGACAACCACACAGTTGCCCAACTTAATGTTTGACATTTTTTATTTGTTTGAGGCTCATTTACATGACATAACTTGGTATATGGGTATTTAATTAGGTTAGTTTTGAAACCCACACAAATACTTGATGTGATGCCCTAATTTTAAGTTTGCTAAAACATTCATGTTATTGCTTCTGACTTGCTATTGTGTGGACCAGATGGCTAAAAAGACCTACTGTAGGAATATCATAATACACCAAAATATCATTAGATGCTTTTGCAAAATTTGTAATTGTTTCCTGACTAATATACAGAAACTAGATGATTGCCATTATGAACGAAAAAGGTGTATGTTTCATGTGGGATTGCAAATAAATAAACAAACTAAATCTGGCGTGAACAATTAGAGAGATAAAGAGACTGAAACAGCCAGAAAGAATATTAGGATAGGGAAAATATTTTTTTGAGACCGCTGTGGGCATTCTGTATTATATTTTTGGTAAAAAATATGTACAATGGTAACAAAACGGGTTTAGAAAAGGATAATACTGAGATGTCATGAAAAAAATGATGGATGTGCAATGCAAAAGTATAAGTTCTCACCATTTATATAGGCATCAGTTATTTACCACTGCATTTGTTTGAAACCACATTGTATTTTCAGTTATTTTTGCCCTGAAGGGTCATATTCTGTTCAGTTAAAAAACTTAATCCACTGCATTTAACAAGAAAAATAACATACCTATATAAGTTAATTGATTTGCACAGAACACTATTTAAAATAAAAATGCAGGGAAAGATATATAATAATTATGTAATTGGGACAAAAAATTGTTTGTGTGAAAGGGACAGAAAGACTTTTTTAGTATGAAAGGGAGAAATTTTGGCACCTGCACATTTTGACCTGCACATTTTGACCTGCACATTTTAACCTACACATTTTGACCTGCACATTTTGGCACCTGCACATTTTTACCTGCACATTTTGACCTGCACATTTTGGCACCTGCACATTTTGACCTGCACATTTTGGCACCTGCACATTTTTACCTGCACATTTTGGCACCTGCACATTTTGACCTGCACATTTTGGCACCTGCACATTTTGACCTGCACATTTTGGCACCTGCACATTTTCGAAAAATGTGCGCATATTTTAACCTGCACATTTTGGCACCTGCACATTTTGACCTGCACATTTTGGCACCTGCACATTTTCGAAAAATGTGCGCACATTTTAACCTGCACATTTTGGCACCTGCACATTTTCGAAAAATGTGCGCACATTTCGACCTGCACATTTTGGCGCACATTGTGCAAATTCTTGCCGTAAGCCCTGTTGCTAAATGCACATGGGGACACTGTGAGCGATAATAGATATGCACACTGTAGCCATACACTTGTTTATGTGCAATACAGATTTGCATGTGTCTGGGCATACGCACGAGCTCCCAAAGCACACTACAAGGACCACAGTAGGCAACTGTTGATGTGCAAACTGCGGCCACACAACAAGACTAATTTAGTTGCTTGTTTATATGTATGACATATTTGTTTGTGTTCTGAAAATATGCGAACAATTTGTAATTACTTAAGCCCACAGATGAAAGAAAACACTGACCATGACATAATCAGCACAAACTGTTTTATCGAATTATTTATTCAAATTTTTACACAGCAAATGCGGCGTTTATTGCCCTGGCAACGGCAGCCACAACACGGAGCAGGGGCGCCACCAAGTGGGTGAATTTTGCCCGCCAGCAGATTTACTGTCTTCTTGGCGACGGAGATAACAAGAGAAGTTACGTTGTAGGCTTCGGAACAAACCCACCAACACACGTACACCACAAAGCAAGGTAAATATTATTGTTTTTTTCTTGGGGTTGCTATACCGTCCTTATTTCTAAGATTTTTCGTTATTTTTAAGGGTAATGTCTTAGAAAAAGTTTTAGCCCTTATTTCTTAGAAATGTCCTTGTTTTTGACTTGCGTCCTTATTTTATTTGACTAAATTACAGTCAAATCTCTTCTACAAGTAAAAGTAAACCTAGACCTGAGCTGTCGTGAGATGCACAAGTATTTTCTACAAACAAGAAGTTGCTGGAACAGAAAATTGTTTCTGGCAAAAATATGGCATATATATGTCATGGCTCGTATAAATTCAAAGATTGGTTTAAAAACGTTTGTTTCTTTGGTATGAAAATTGTAAAAAAAAACTTTTGGCTGTCGTTGTTTCCGGGTCCACGTCTATATCTCTGTTAATCATCCAATACACACAATAATATACAATATTATAATACAGGTTACTTAGCTTTGTCAATGACTTGCTGTTTTTATCTTGTCATTTCAGTTCTTGCCCAACATGGCGTCCAGGGCGGCACAGAATCTGTACATGGGCCGATTTTTCGAGCTCCAGACCCAACCCCCATGTATTGTACGGAGCGCTTGTCGGAGGTCCGGACAAAACTGGACGTTTTTCTGACACTCGAAAAAATTATGTTATCAATGAAGTCAGTTGTGATTATAATGCTGGATTTCAATCCGCCATCGCAGGTAGAAAACTTTTGTAACTTTTTTGGTAAAATTCTCTTTAATGCCTTTTTTGTGACTTTTTTTGCATTTTCGCTGTTTTTCAAGTTTAAAATAACCATTCTTTTTTGCATTTTTAGGTCTCAAACATTTCGTCATGCAAAGTCGCTCGGGATGATGTCATAATTCTACTTATTTCACAAATGCTTTCTACTAAACAGTAAAAAATCATTACCAAACACACACAAATATGTTTTGCGGTCAGCCAAACGTTTTTTGTTTTTGGTCAAAACGCCGATTTTCAGCCGCAAAAAGTGTTTTGCATACATCTTTTACGCATGTCACTTCATATATTTCGTCGTGTACGTTTTGTAATTAAATGTATTATGATTCATACTGTTTTGTAAACCCTTACATGATATCATCAACCTGTGTTGCAAGTACCTTTGTATAACAGTCGGTTTCTTATTGCATGTATTTGATTGTATCAATTAATTATCATAAACAATGCATAACACAAAGCGTTGTATTGTTCTAACAATCAGGGCGTTCGATAATACACAGCTGAAATCACGACTTTTGAGTTGCTTTAGTTTAATTCATAAGGTATCTTGAGACTAGTTACTGAATGTAGAACTAAGGATTCTTAAAGTTCATTTGCAGTTGGGCCTACTCAAAAAACAGGTAATGACAGCAATCGGATTTAAACAGCCGGTATTTTGTTTGCTTTTCGTGTTGGACGCTTTTATAAGCGTTAAAGGTAAGTATCATATCACTGTAATGCCATTAGTCTTAAAATGTGTTTTATGTAACCTATTTTACTAGCACTCGAATGTTATCATTGCTTAAGCTCGCCCAATCACGATGAATGTTTACAAACAGAAACATGTGGCAATGAGGTAAAATTAGTCGTTGAATGATTTACTGCACTGTGCTAAAAAATTGTAATTAGTTTTCCTTCAGCAACAGCTAGCATGTTGATTGGCTGCTTTCTAGCGTTTTTTGCTACTGTGCCTGTTAGATTATGTCCTTTTGGTAGTAGCATTTCTGTAAGAGTGTAGTTGAGTAAAGTGTATCGCATGTCTCTAGGTGTATTGTATTGAAACCATTTGTTTCAATGTGGTACAATTTAATTAGGAAAGGTGCTGGACCGAACTCCGTGTTTTGGGTGAGTACACCCAGATCACAAAAGGCTGTAAATCCACACAAGTTTGCTTGAGCCAAGAAGCACGAAACAGTTTGACATGCAAAAATGAATTGTCAAATCAAATTTGTGTTTATTGCTGTGAAGGAGATCTTTGCAATCGAAGACGTAAGTTACATCATTTTGATTGCACATGTATAAGGATTTCAAGTTTATGAATTGATTTTGAAAAAAAAAACATTGAAAAGGTTTAGTTAATTAAGTGACAACAATAAATAGTACATACTTTCGCAAGATGTAGACAAACTTGAGTAAAAATCAATATAACCGCAGCGCTTTGATGAAAGGTAACAAGCGATAACATTTAGTGCTGGTAAAACAAAAGTATAATGCTATTTTATATCTACTTAATTGTACAGCTCTTGAATGCCACAAGTGCTTGGCGGCCTCGAGTCATGAAGAATGCAATCAAGTAGAAACTTGCCAACCTGGGGGCAAGGTATAACAACAAATGTTTTCATCCCAACACAATTGTAAATTTTAACCCTACAGCTAGTAGTCACTTTAACCCTGTAATTCAAAAAATTTGTCGGTATTAGTTTTTTAAGATTTTTAACTTGACTTTTCTTAAGTTTTTCTTGACTTAATTCCATTTTGATGTCTTCAGGAAATTTGTTTGACCGAAATTCGTGTATTGGTTGAATTTTCCCTGATTACAAAAGGTTGTAAATCAACACAAGCTTGCTTGGGCCAGGAAGCACAAAACAGTTTGACATGCAACAATGAATTGCCAAATCAACAACAGGGCTTACGGCGAATATTTGCACAATGTGCGCAAAAATGTGCAGGTTAAAATGTGCGCACATTTTTCGAAAATGTGCAGGTGCCAAAATGTGCAGGTCAAAATGTGTGCACATTTTCCGAAAATGTGCAGGTGCCAAAATGTGCAGGTCAAAATGTGCAGGTGCCAAAATGTGCAGGGCAAAATGTGCAAGTTTTTTGTTCTTCTTATACAAACGAAACTTTGCTGACAGTACAAGTTAAAAATAAATTGTTTCTTCAATATTAAAAACTAAATAGCTCCTAAATAAACCACAAGTTTGTGTTTGAGTATTTTTTACTGGCATGTGGTATCTGAATGTATTAAACTACATAGCTCCTAAATAAACCACAAGTTTGTGTTTGAGTATTTTTTACTGGCATGCGGCATCTGAATGATTTCAACGAATATTCAATGTTTGATTGTGTTTGTTTTGCACTAAACAATAACAAACCAAATAAAAAAACATAAAAGAACGAACGTCAGCATAAAAAGACACAGTTAAAAGACAGCACTATTTGGCAATAGAAAACAATACAGACATTAACTTAAAAAATGAACTTAAGATGTATGTGCGGTGATTATAGATTATACCCAACACAAACCGGACACTCCCATTCCTCTTCTTCGGTGGGTGGTGGCTTTTGCTCAACCATGCCAATGCAACGTAAGTGGTAACATCTGTTACACTTAACGCAGCTAATCTGGCAACAATAGTAAACAAAAAATTAACTTTGTTGATGTAGGCTATAAATTTAAATTTTATAGTTACCGAATGCCTAAATGAGACTGCACCACCACCACAAGAACTGCAAATTTCATCAAGATTATCTACAAAAAAAAGGTTCCAACAAAATACTTTACATTGCAAAATACGATTACATAAAAACTATACTTCAAAAACTGCTAGTTTGCTCACATAATAGACAAAATAGCCACACCTGAACAGCACAAAATGCGGTTTGCAAAAAAATTCCTCATTTTTCTTATTTCAGAACAGGATGCATCAAAGTCCAGAGTTTCTTTAAATTCTTTTGCAAGGCACTCTGCAATCTATAGGTTTTGACGCATAGCTAAGATACTTGCTTTCCCGCAAGAAAATATTCCAAAACATACTTATACCTGTAACACAAAAACTCCACAACTATGAGAATCAGTTTGTTGTGGATGCTGAATTTCTCCATGTTTCCACTTTATGTCGCTGAGATAAGAATCCTTTGTATTTGCTCTCAAACTCAAATATTGCCTGGAAATTAAAAGTTCACAACACATTTGACACATTGTCCAAGCATGCAATTTATTCTGGTAAAGCTGATATATTGTCATGAAAATTTCTTTCTTTACTTTAAACAAAACAACTGATTCAAATAGTAATTTTTTCCTACCTAAATCTTTTTACCACATCACAGGTTGGACTTGAGCCAAAGGGATCAACCAGATATACAGTTTCGTAATGTATATTGACAATCTAGTAAAATAAACTGTATTTGAATATGTGATGCAGGGAACAGTTAGGTTTTCAGAGATTACACAAGGTTCTTAGTTGTTTTATTACATAGCCTACTTACAGACTATTTTCAAAGAATACAAAACAACCAATGTAAGTATGCTAGATTTATTTTGTCCACCAAATTTTACTCCTATGTGTGCAATACTGCCCAGGTCAAAAAGCCCTGTTTTAAACAAAAACAAAAAACTCCTACAAAAAGATTCCAATGATTTCCATTTTTGTGATATGCTCCAATAAGGGTGTTGTAATCGGAAAAATTGACCTAAAATCATAACGATGGTGTTAATCAGATTTGCATTACATTGTTTTCTAACGAACTACACCTTTCTCATTTGATGACGATGTAAAATCTTTTTGTTGTCGACAATACAGTTTACAATAAAACTGTCGATGACAAATGTTTGTTTGTCTGCACCTGCTGCAATTTGCTTTAAACTGTACTGTATGACCTAGATGATATTACACATATTGCTTGATATTGCTTCTTTTAAAAATAACAAATCAAAAACTGGCGAACTTACTGATGAATCAAGCCAGTTATCTGGAGCCAATGTACAAAACGATGCATGGCTTAAAATGCAAAATTCACCTGTGTTCAATTTGGAAACAATCATGTTGTGGGGTTTTGTTTGCCACAGTTGTGAAACCTGTACAATATGTATTGACACTTATAAAATTATTTTTCTTTATTGATAAACCCACTTGTGCTGATATTTCATTGCTTTCTTGGTAAGAAATGTTTTTGTTTTCATTGGCTTCTACCACAGCAACATTAGGCTTCAATGAAGCCTTTTTTGTTTTATCCTCATCTGTTTGGGGTTGAAGTTCAAACATTTCTTCCAATTTAGTGTTATGGTCTGTGTCTGTTAAATCTAGTTGAACTATGCTGGTTATGTCTTCCTTTTTTGTGGTGACCATGGGCCTTTCTGTGATAAGAGTTATTTGATAAGAGTTAACAAATTTGGGATAACTTGCTACATACTTGCAGGGGTTGCACTTTGCAAAGCACCAGCCACATGCCCAAAATCTCGTTTGGCTCTTCTAAAGTTGGCTTTGTTCACTTGATGATTATGAAGGTCCATACTCAGACGCGACATGAACATGAAGTTGGTGACACCCATTGATCCAAAAGAAGGCCTAATAAGTTTTTTTTAGCATCATTTGCTGCACAATGCTCAACTCTGTACACCACATTTAAAAATAATACTGTACACCACCTTTCCTTCTTCATAATAGCATTAGATTGCTCAGCTATACTGCTGTTCACAAACAAGTTTGAGCATAGACTAAGGTCTCTAAATGCTTTTTCAGCACAGCGTTTTTTGGTTTTGTGGTGAAACTTATCATTAAGACTGTAGTAGCTGGTGGAGTTTTGTTCAAGGTCCAACTCTACTGGTTTTAGGTTTCCTTTTTCTGCCAGTTGCACATTTTCCTTTGTCCAATTATACAGCATGCCTTTATTGGGTGAAAACAAATCTGGTTTTCTATTTTCGCCATGATGAGCAATCTGTAAAAAACTGCATTTAGTGTTTACAAATTTTGTAATTACTGACATACCTGTGCTGCAATGTCAGTAATAACAACATTTGGTTGTGACCTAAATGCCAAAATGCTATCTACATAGTCCCTTGCACTTTCCTGACGTAAAGTAAACTTTAGATATACAGCAATTCCATGAATACAACGAAAATGTACAATACCACCTGCAAAAAAACTTGTTTAAACATCATTAAAAATCTCCCTTTTTCAGACAAATAACAAAACTGTCTGTTTTTAGTTGGGAAAACAACCCCCATCAAAATGTTCATACCAATTGTTAAAAAAACTTAAAAATATTATTAGGTTATATACAACATGATCCATATGGCATGTATGCATCTACAATATTTTGGACAAAACAAATAGCCTGTAAATAACATTTTACTTAACATCACAAATCACTCCATTTAAACAAAAACTTACCGCCACATTTTTTTAAATGTTGAAACATTTTTGGATAAATTTCTTTGAATAAAATGAGCTCATTTAATCTGTTTATGAGATCTTCCACACCACCACTACTGTCAATGCCCAAAGTCATGCAAATTTGTTTCAGCTTTTTTGATGCAGTCTGTAAGATAGAAGCTGTAACAAACGTTTAGAAGTTTTAAGAAAGCAGTACTCACTGAATCTTTAGAGTGTAATGCCTCCAGAATTTCCTCTTGAGAGACTCCAACCATACCTTTGTTTGGTTTAACTTTGTTAGTGTTCAATATAGCAACCTTTTTAAACTCCGTGTTTGGAAGATATGTATTTGCTCGTGTCGCCATGCCCATCCAAGGAGCAATGGTGTCATAGCCAATAGCACAGGCCCAAGGGTTTTGTTTTGTTCCTAAAAACATGGTTTTTAATAACAGTTATTCAACCAGTTTTGTTGATTTAAAAGCCAACCGAAAAAACCACGTCCAATTATTTCCATAGTATACTGCAACCATTGGTCTTCTATGTCAACAGTGTCCTTGTAAACCTCTTTCTTTTTAAAGCTCTCAACTGTGCAATAATATGTTAACATGTGTTTTGAAAAACATATACCTAATAATCTCACTTGGAACTTGGCAGGTATTTTTCCAGTTGCCATCTCCAACAACAACTTTCGGTTCAGGACCACAAATAACACAAGAAAATCCATATTTACGGTCACTTAAAGCACAAAAATGATAAAAGGCATTTCTAATTCTATCAATAGGCATAGTAGTGGATATATCACCGAAAAAAATCATTTTTAAAGCAGTTTCAACGCCAACATGATTCTGCAAAACAGTTGTTTATGTTGTGTGTTGAAATAAAAAGTTTTTTTTTAAGTTGCTTTATAATTTACCTGCACTGCACGCAGCAAATAGCTGCACAGTCCCAATGACAATAGTGTGTGATTATTGTAGTTGTGGAATCCAGTCAAATACTCTTGAAAACGAATTGTAATGTTGCATTGGTTGCAAACTTTAGACTCAACTTTTATACCTGAATGTTTAAATGTTAGTAAATTCGCAAATGACAGTCACTTCAATAGGTTTACCCTTCCACACTTTTCCAAAGCCAAAAACAGTTGCTTGTACTATGCAGTCAGTCTTAATATCAGAATGGCCATGTGGACAATTACTTTCTGAAGGAATAAACTTTGATGGTGGAGGGTGGTCCTTCAGCAGTTCACTTGGTAAACTTTCTGGTATCAGTTTGCTTTTCAAAAAATATTGCATCAGGTCCTTGTCATGTTGGGTTAGGACACAATTTCTGCACAAAATATTATATACAGGCACATAAAAAAATCAAATGTCCAATGAAATACCTTGTTTTGCTTGTTAATATGGCTTTGTTTGTTTGGCAACAATACCACTTTACTAGAACCTCATGCTTGCATGTATTACTTTCTCCGGAAAGTGGACATTTACATGACCAATAACCTTCTTCTGTGTCAAAACTTACTCTAACCCTTTCAAATGGTGAGTAATAATCTTTTACTCCAGAAAATACAGAATAATACTGCGTTCTAGGACTTGTACCAAACTTTGCAAAGTTTGCATGCACTACCAGCGGGCAATCCTTTAGAACACTTTCTTTCTGAATCTCTAAATATTTGGGCACACTGTCTTCATTTATTAGATTCATTGTCACTAACTCTTGCAAATATATTGCCTCTAGTTCCACATTTTCAGCTATTTCAGCTCTGCCAACTGACTTCAAATGTAGGCACTCTGCAGCAGGATTTTCTAAACTTCCAGACATCATTATTTTGTTGCAGTCCATATTACCACACCTTTGAACTTGCTTTAACTTGTGACTTTGAACATGAATGGGTGCCAACAAACCAGATTTTCTACAAGCTACCATAAAAATTTAATTTTTTCGATCTACACATGTTGAAGGTAATGTTGCTTGCAATTGGTGTCTGCTTGCAAAGTGACTCTGTAGCTGTTTCAAATCAAAAAAACTCTCTCCGCAGGATTTACATTTGTGCTGTTTAACAACTAAACATATTTTATAGAATTATACTAATATCTTTTTTATTTAAACAGCACACAAACTTAAACTAACAGATGTTCTCATCACTGTCATCCAATCCTTCTTTGGTTGAAATTGTTGGTGTCTTTAGCTGATTATGAAGTTCTATAAATCATTGGGTAAAACAAGCAAAGGAAATGAAACGTAGTATATAAATGATTTTACCATTTAAATGTCTTCGTAAGGTATAGCCCCGTGAAAAATATTTCTTACATTTTGGGCAGTGAAAATGTGCATGTTCTTTAAAATCTCCTTTGCACAATAGATTGCATTGAAGAACAAATCCTTGATAAAAATTGAAAGTAGTTACAAGAATGTCATAAAAATACTCTAAACTGCTTACCTGATACATCACCAAAAGTACAAGAGACTGCCCTTTTCATGTGGCATTTGGTCACATGTTGGACAATGTCAAACTCTTGTACATCAGACAAACACAATTTGCATTTTTTCCAATTTTCTGTCAAAACCTCTATTTCCTCCTCAGTTTGTACAAACATTTTCCCACAAATTATAATTATTAAACTAATAAAACATTAATATTTGTCCAGTAACATTTTACATAGCTTGACGTTAAATATCAATCCTTCATTTAGGCGATTGCACATTTTGGCCTCTGCAAACTTTACCTTGCATATTTTGTCCTCTGCACATTTTGACTTGCACATTTTGGCAACTGCACATTTTAACCTGCACATTTTGGCACCTGCACATTTTGACTTGCACATTTTGGCACCTGCACATTTTCGGAAAATGTGCGCACATTTTAACCTGCACATTTTGGCACCTGCACATTTTGACCTGCACATTTTGGCACCTGCACATTTTCGGAAAATGTGCGCACATTTTAACCTGCACATTTTGGCACCTGCACATTTTCGGAAAATGTGCGCACATTTACGCTTGCACATTTTCGCGCACATTGTGCAAAAAACGCTCGCATGCCCGTCTCCAAATCAAGTTTGTGCTTATTGTTGTGGCGAGGATAAGTGCAATCGAAAACGTAAATTGAATCTTGTATTTGTTAGTTAACCTCTTTTTTCGCATTCCTATTCGCAAAGTATGCTTTTGTACATTTTTTTGTTTTTGACTGACATAGTTCACAAGTAAATAGTATTGATAAATCAAAAAATTCATTGTTTTGGTAAACCGAAATATCTTATTGACCCAACGTAACTGTTACTACATGCCTTGCACACGTTTTAACATAGACCCAACGTTATTCAGTGTATAAATAAACCACTGTATAATGTCAAAAATGCCTCCATGCTGTTTATCCTTTTTGTGCACAGCCTTGCAATGTCACAAATGTATTGGGGCCTCAAGTCACGATGAATGCACTCAAATAGAAACCTGTCAACCCGGAGGCAAGGTATAAATACAAATGCCTAAACACAACACTTATTTGCTGGTCAGGTATTTCAGCATTCCACATCTTTTTGTTTTTAGGAGAAGTGCTTCATCGAAATTCGTGTATTGGGTGAATTTTCCCTGATTACAAAAGGCTGTAAATCAACACAAGCTTGCTTGGGCCAGGAAGCACAAAACAGTTTGACGTGCAACCATGAATTGCCAAATCAAATTTGTGTTTACTGCTGTGACGAGGATCAGTGTAACGAAGGTGGTAAGTTAAAAGTTAACATGCAGATGTATACTCAATATGGTGATAAATTATGACCTAAATTAAGGGTATCCAATACTAGCAGAAACTCAGTTCGGATATGATATTAATTTGCTGGTTAATGTTAATTTTCTATACTATCTTCCTAAAGTTTAACACTATTTTTAGGCAACATATCATCAACAACGACAACTTCCACAACACAAACTACAACTTTGAATTCTATTTCGTCAACAGGCAGTAAAAACACAACCAATTCACCTATCGTACTAGTAACAAAACCGCATACCTCATCTGCAGACAGCATAAAATCCTCATTTTGTTTCACAAAAAGAACGACTTTTACTTTGTTGCAAATTTTTGTTGTTGTTTTTAGGCAATGTTAACCTGTGTTCCTATGCTGTTGCGACGTGCTTTGGATGTGATTTCCATATCGTACACAATTTAGTTTAATTAAACAAACGTTATGCTTTTTGCCCTCTTTTGTTCAAATGAATTCCTCATAAGTTTTCTTCGAAACACAAACAATTCATTTTCTGTCTGATTCAGTTGTTATTTCGATAATATTCACCAGAGAAAGGGACAGTGCTCCAAAAAATGTTATAAAATTTACGAAATGTTTAAGAGAATCCGCATAGAATAAATAACTATTTTACAACACGTTTTTAAAGCATTTCAGTCTCAAAAGTTGAACATATGTACTCTTTGTACCTTTTTCGCGTAACAGCAACTGCATTGATTTGAGCAAATCAAATTGCGTCATACGAACTGAAAACATGTTTTCGAATCTCTCATGGCACCTTATCCTGTTAATAATGTGTCACACACTACTTGCGTATCAATAATGTGTCACAAGTGAACTAAATCATCAGTTATGTTTGTTCAAACGTATTACTTATTAATCATAATGGAAAAGCTCTAGAAGTAACTTACAACAATGCATAACAATGTTCCTTTGTTATTCCTGACAGTCAGTCAGTCAGTTTGGAATGACAAGCAGTTGTTTACTAGTCTAGGTTTAGCTTATTAACAGTCGGTGGTTTTGTCTAGTGAGGTGTGGTTTTTAGTGCGATGTATTTTACGTTAAATTGCAAAATATCTTGTGCAGTGTAAAGTATATTTAAGTTAAAGAGTACGATGACTATAAATTGTTTCATAAGTTTAATTTTGTTGACTGTCCTGGCACTTCAAGCTTCCAAAACCGAAGGTAAAAATGAAAATTTGGCACACTTTATTAAAATTTGGGGTGTTGGTTGAATCTATTTAAGTAAACAAGTAATAATATTTTTTTAAATTCATAAAAAAACGGCAAAATGAAATACTCCTTTTGTTGTGATCTATATTTTCCAGTTGTTGTGATAAAGGCAACGTTTTATAAGTTAATAGAAATCTTTCCAAATTATATTTCTATGAAATCGCGCGCCAAGAATGTTTATTGTTTTGTTTTGAAGCGTCTCAATGCTACACGTGTACAAACGTTTTCAGTCACGCAGATTGCACAGAAATACAAGAATGCCCACCAGGAGATGAGGTAAATAACTAACCACAGAAAATGATAACAATACGGTTTAATCTAGCGATTTTTACCAAACATTTGGTGCTGTTGGGTTTTCAAAGAGCCTTGGCTGACTAAACGTGCCAAGCAGTTTGCCGTAGGGCATATAGGCTCAGTTGCGTGTGTTTGATTTCACACGCAATCAACCTTAATGTGATGCTGGTTAGTTAACTGTGTGTAGCAAAAAAGTTGTTAAAGCTACTTTTGTGGAGATACACAGAAGCAATCAGTTAGGTCTTAGCTAAGTTTTTAGGCCTCTTGTGAATGTTAATCATAGGTTTGGTATGTAATATCATATACTAAACATTTAATGTAGAAAGGGAAGTTTAGACGTAAGATTTTTACACTTACAGGTGGTTTGGCCTAAAGGTTACCTAAACATGGGCTTGTTTTGTGTTTGTCAGGGCACTTTAATTTTTATTTTTTAGTATTTTTAGCTTATATATCATCGTCTCATTTTTTAAACAATAAATGCTTTCAGTAAGCGCCATTGGGCCAAGGTTATAGAGTATGAAAGTATTGTATTATAAAGTATGGTGTAGTCAATGGCAGAATTTAGCCTTAATGAAACAGTGATAGTAGTGCAAGTTTTTTTACGCTTGTGTCAGACGCAATATTAGTAAAGTTGTTGGTTTTTCTGTACCTATTATTTTTCTTTGTAGCTGACAACTCGTTCAGCCATTATCCACCGATTGTGCACCTTTTACTGTTTTGCGCTCCATAACGTTTCAATGTTGCACAGTTATTTTTGGTTTGGTGATTGTTTTAGTGCAATTGAGTCTCTATGCTTTCCTTCACCAAGCTAAATAAACTTAACTTAACTGATATTTTACACAAATAAATGCATTTGCTTTCATTGTAGTTGTACAGTTTGATTTTAACCGCTTAACCGTACTGTATCAGTAAAAAATGTTTCTTGCCCAAAATTTTACTTTTTTATATCTTTTCCATAAACACACTAAAATAGAATTTGACATTTATGACGTCACCAGGGAAGGTGCATGACGGAGATCCGCGTCAACAATGACGTCACACGAATTTCGAAGCAATGTAAACAAACGGGGTCGTGTTTAAGTCAGGAGAACCAAAACGAAAACACATGCAATGCCGGAACCGTTAATTCGGTGTGTTATAGCTGCTGTGAAGGAGATCTTTGCAATGGAAATATTACGTGTAAGTAGATTCCTTGTGACAAGTTGTTATTTAGATACTGCAGTAGGGATTATGTTGTGGTGTATTTTTAATGGCGTTTATTTGTACCTTGTGTTTCTTATTGTCCGTGTATTTCTTTTTATCCCTTTTTAATTGGTTTTCAATACAGAAAACCTCGGTTAAACCGGATTTGGTTAATCTGTATCTTTGCTTAATTCGGTCAAAACTTAAAGTACAAATAATTTTTAATGTGGGAAGACTAACTATAATCGACATCGGTTAATCCAGATCTTTGCCTAATCCGGACATTTTTTTGTCCAAACGGGTCCGGATTACCAAGTTTTTCTGTATTTATTGTGTAAAAAAGTTCGCGGCAATGAACACTAACACAATAGTTGGTGTAACTGTAACCAAAATACTCTTTGTACTTTAAATTTATTTTAAATGGCAGTTCTGCCACAAAACAAACTTTAATCAAAAAAACTAATAAAAAAAAAAAACGTTTTTTCCGTCTACAGTGTTTTACAAATTTCTGTGTGTATATTTTAATACCTAACACACTGCCAGTTGATCTTTGGTGCTAAAATTTGATGGTAAAGTCTTTACACTTGATGAATAATATTTCCTTTAAATTAAGATGGGCATGCTAGCCCATACTCTGCTAAAAAGTCATGTACTTTAGTTTTAATAGGCGTTTCGGCACATACGTCAGGCTTTTTGTAAACAGGAAAACGTAATTTACATGCAAAAATGATAATTACATTCGTAACTTAATATATTCGCGTCTCAACGGTTAAGCATTTCCGGAAGTCGTTCGTTTCCTAACAATCAAAGTCTTTCTTGATGTATTTATAGGCACAAAGCGGGCAATTTTTGTGCAATACCAACATGTTTCAATTAGTTTATCATGCTTTCCTTCCTAATGTCGTTATTTCTTTCATTTTCATTCGCAACCATACAGAAATAAACGTGATGTACATGTTTTCTCTAATATCCTTACATGAACCTAACGGGGCAAGCAACTTTTTTCCCCGAAAATGAAGCAACCTTTTTCCGCAAATGTTACTCATTTATTCCGTCATTGCTTTTGCTGTGACCCCACACATAGGAGCGTTTCCTGCAGTGACATATGTTTTCGTGATGTGTATAACTTCAATTGTGACGAATTTTGGATGTCAATTGAGTTTCATGCAGAGGTTATGAAATGTAATTTTGCCCAAATCTGGAGGCGCATATACGTGTTAGATTGCAACGCAGATTTTTGACTTATGAAAGAAACAAAATGTACTGTTAACTAATTTTAAATGTTAGTTTTATTTATACTTTCCTGGTATGTTTAATTCGGAATTGGCAAAAAAGGCATTTCGTACGAACTAAACATAAACAATAACAATTTTTTTGATAATGTTTATGTTTGTTTCTTTAGCTGGCGCATCGACTACAGTCTCTACTACAACTACAAAACCAACAACTACAACAACAGCAACAACAACAATAGCAACTACAACAACAAATCCGACGACCACTTCCCTAGCGTTGGCTTTGACCTCACACAACAGCAACACCCTTCCACGTAAGATAAACATATGCTTCGATTCCAGTTAAATACATTTCTACAAGACTTTTTATTTCGCACGCCTATGGATAACACAGCCAAAACGGCGAACAATATTGCTTTACATCCGTCCTGATAAAGGCCGTAGCAACTATACGCTATGAAGTTTTTTGTTTTAAATGAATAGATATGGTAGACGGAAATATAAGCAATACTATGTACACACAAGCATGGACTTTCTTGTACATAGGTTAGATGTGCTGGCTATAGACAGACTTGGACAACTAGATTTTTTTCGGTTTTTCAAATACGATTAGTATCAAATTTAGAAAAGTCATTTTTTTAAATCGATTAGAAATAGAATTACCATTTTCTTAAAAACTACGCAGCTACCTCAGTTTTCGCATACCTGCTTTTTCATTGAAAATACTGGTTTTTATAATCTGATTTATAGTCTGATGATGCTAAGTTAGTGAACTTTTACGCAAAACCCTCTTTCATTTGACATACAAACTGTACTCCCTTTTATTACCAGATTATATTATGTCGCAACAGCCACACGTGTAATGTTTATCGTATAGGCACAGTTCGACACAGTGTCAAATTTAACTGAAAAACATGTTTCAGTGATGTAGTTTGGTCATGTTAACGTGATTGGACATGAAACGCATATTCATATCACATGCCTAACAATGCCGTTGGACAAGCTAGCGTTTTTAGATTAGCATTATGGTTTAATTTTACGTTTGCCACCTTGCATTTTTGCAAAACTCGTCTATGAATGTAGCATAAAACTTCTGTTTGGGTATTTTTACATACTTTTTTGATGTCATATGTTTTACTAATACTGTAATGCCATGTTTCATCTGCAGGTACTACGTTTTACGTTATTTAAACAGCAATTTAATTTTAATAAGACAATGATACCATCTTTGTAAATCCAATTTCATAACTTGATGATGTTACTAGTTGTTTGTGCATACAGTTTCTTCATCGGCTTAGGTAAAGACGGATGTTTATTTAAATACAAGCATGTGAATTAACATTTTCTTGGTTACAAGGAAACATAAAATGCATGTTTGCAGCGTTGGGATTCAGCCGGTTCGCACCGGTTCTATAGAACCGTCTCACGAAATTTTATGAGATCAGCGAATCGGTTAGCATTACTGGTTACTGTCACTGGACTTTTTGTAACAGAACCGGGTGAAAAATTGGACTTTTGTGATAGAACCGGTTGACAAAAAAATTTAATACCACCACTAGGGATGTGCCAAAATTGCAAATGTTCTGTTTGGTCGAGCACCGAGCATCTCACGTTAATGCTCGGTGCTCGGCCGAGCACGCTCGGTGCATTATGACGTCACAAAAAATCCCCTTTTTACCTTTTAGCTCTACAAGGCCTCTTACGTCACAAGCGGTGTTTTAAGCTGTACAGGCCTCAGAAGTACACGTTTTTCCACAATCTAATACATTTGAAAAATCATTTGTTTTTGTTCATAGACACCCTTTCGAACACTAGTTACCTATGTTAGCAGGGCATGAATATGCAAATTTAATGCTCGGGTCAGTTTGTGCAACTGCTCGGCCGAGCACCGAGCATCAAAAATAGCGATGCTCGGTACCGAGTACTCGGGTTCTGGCTCGGCTCGGCGCATCCCTAACCACCACTGTATGTTTGTATGCAAAAGTATTACATTAATTACAAAACGCAATGAAAACACAAATTTACTTGCCAACTATAACCTAATTAGCACGTAAAAACATCCTACAGGTGAAAGTAAGAAAAAAATGGCATTTTTTCTTCTAATTTTATAACTGGTCATAAACAAAAACGTGGGATTGACGTGTAAAAGCCAGAAGGCGTTTACAGCCAAATTGGACACGTTACAGCAGGTGTCAAAAACAGTCGCCCTTTGCGCCTATTGTCTTTAAACCACAGCGCACAATGTAAGAGGTGTGACGTTGTAATGAGCAAAACGTCATAATGCACTATCGTGGAACGCGTAATTGTAGAACTAGCTAAACACGGGAGATTGTGAGGTCACTGCAGGGGACAAATCATTTTTACATCCGGAGGACTGCAGTCTAATAAGGCACCTTACAGTGTAATGTCATGCAACTAAGACTTAGTCATATGCAAGCGGGGTCAAGCCGAAAAAGGCTGCTTGGTTTTTGTATGTTGTGACGTTGCAAGCTGCTCTGTTATAAAGCGTGTACATTCGGCTTGAAGTTTAGTTTACCAAGAGATTTATACGCAAACGACATTATTTTATTACTGAGAGAGATTTTTTGCGTTTGAAGAATATCAGTGTTTCCGAAAATGAAATTGAGTTTATTTTTTGCCGCTGTATGTAGCGGATTTTTATGTCTTGCCCAAGGTAAGCTTTTGAATTTGCATGTGGGTAGAAAGATTATTGCAGCTACATTTAAGTAAGGATTCGTGTGTCTAATACAAACGTTTCAAAACGCTAAAAACGTTTTGCTTTGATAAAAAGAGTGATCGGCTGCTTAGTGTAGCATTTTTTGAATACTTTTGCTGCAATAACTCTTTTTTTATAGCATTATTTGCTTCTTTTAACAGTTTTTGTGTTTAGTCAACTCAATTTGTGACACAGAATAACAAAAACGTTATATTGTTTTGTCCCTAGGATTATCTAGTGTTTTACAATTTGATTTGTGAGTTGAAAACAACCGGCTCAAATTATATTGAAATAGCCATGTTTTATCACTAGTAGAGGCATAAGCACTTTCCAAAACTAATTAGGATAAAGTATGTCGTATTTTATGTGTATTTAGGTCACTATATTTCAAACAAGACCCAAAATTGGATGTGTAAAAACCATCTTATTAAGCAATGGCTGCAATGCATTAATGTGTATACCAACGTTCCAAAGCCCTACCATGTATTTCTACGTACAATTTGAGCATCTAACTGTTACTTATTATAATAACTTTCCACACAACAATAGCATGAAACAAAAAGTAAACAAATTTCTTGTTTTAACAGCTCAAAGAAAATGCGCACCGCTTGAGCCACCAGAATTCGCCACACTATCATGTACTGATGGTGAAAATGAACGAAGCAAATGCAGTTTTATTTGTGACACCAACTATGCTCTTTCCCCCCTATCCGACCCCAGCAACCGATGTGCTTGCACAAGTAACACCAACTGCCGATGGCTGGGCCGACCAGGAGTTTGTAAATACGGTAAGCAGCGTTTTATGGCTTTTACAAGGCGTTTTTTTTTTAATTAGGTGTTTTTATGCATTCTATTTTTTTTCGTTCATAAACTTTTTACCCATAGTAAAGCATAAAATCAAAATAAAGAAGCATTTTTGTGGCCGTTTGACAAAAAATTGGTTCCTTTTTCAATGAAATAACCACTAATAGACCATCGTTGCGTGTTATAATTTCTAATTTACTATAACTTTCTCAAAAATGTTCTATTTTAACTAAATTCAACGATAATTAATATTAAGCACACATTTTTGTTGGTAATTAAGATTAAAAAATGATAGTTTATTTTTTAAATACGACAAAAGGAAACCATTTAAAACAGTCCATATTTTGAATAAGCGTATAATTGAAACTATTTCGCCATCCTAGCAACTTGTCATAATTCGTTTAATTAACGCATTTTCCAAACTAGTGCACAAAATGATAAATAAAGTTTTTCAAACTTGTATGTATCATAGTTATTTCCTCATATTACTCATTGCATGTACTTTTACTATTGCCACATTTGGACAAAAGGGTTTCTTTGCAACGCATTGGCGCGTGTCACGAATTATGACGTCACGCAAAGTTTTGGCAGTGTATTGAGTCACGGGGTGTGTAACAATACGTGCTGCGGGACGTCACAACCAGGAAATACAACAAAACGGAAGTCAAGTTAAACTAAGGAGCTGTGCGCACAAAAATCACTGTAAAATACACTTATTCTCAACAGTTTAGACCCCTACTTCTACATAGCCATGTTCAAGTTACTATTTTGATTCTATCATTCACAATTTTTATCCTACTTACTTTATTTAGTTTTTCCCGACCCGATCGCCTGTGACATGCCTGACTTCCAACGTGGTTCTCTTTCTGTCCTTGACACTTGGCCCACTGGCGCCCTCCTGCGAGTAAACATCCGACCAGTGCAAGTAACAAGTAGTGGATGGTCTGTGGCCCTTATGTTCTCCAGGTATGTACTCATAACTACATAAATCTGATATTTTTTATTAATTTGAGTGATGTACAGTCAACCATGGATTCAGTTAATGCGGATCTTTGCCTAATTCGGACCAAACTCGAGGTACAAATGATTTGTAATGTGGTAAGGCTTTAACTAATCGACATTGGTTAAATGGGACAATGTTTTTAGTCCAAATAGGTCCGGATTAACCGAGGTTTGCTGTATTTGCGCTAGCTCTTCGTAACTGTATTCTACTGTAAGTGCTCGACATTTTAAACGCCCCTTATCAATATACTTGTCATGTCAAAGTGGGAATGACTTCGCGTGCCAACATTTCGGTATGTAATAGTGGCTTGTGCTATCTGATTTGGTCAGTAATCAAAAAAGTACATCTATTCGTACATGTAGAGTCTGTTTTTAATACAGTTTAAGACAAAATCCTTAACAAATTTTCATTTTCTTGTTTTAGCCCCATCCCAGAAGAAGCCGAATTGCTTTCTGGCCATGTGCAGTTAATTTCAATCAGCCAGGACCGTCGAATTTTCACCTTCAACAGTTTGTCTCATAATATGGACATTTCCCCCATGCAAATTTATTCCGTGTACTTCTACGTACAAAACATGCCCGCGACATCAGACCCATCTACTTACTCAGGTAATAATGACTTCACACTGCTCAATAGAGCTGTAGGAATTTTTGTGTGGAATTTTTTTGCTAATTGATTGTGCACAGGCTTTGCTATTTTTTGTTTGGATTTTTTTTTAGGGAATTTTTTCAAAAAAGTGCTGCATTTCTTGTTTATTAGCTTAATAGAAACACAAGACACTTTTGAGACGCGGCTTATTGGAAAAATACATAAAAAAAAACAATAAATTAAATATAAAACCGTTGACATAAAACACAGATATTAAGAAAATGTATTTACTTGCACAAACGACCATTTATTTATTACTATATCTTTCACTACATAAAAAGTTTACTTTTAAAAGTAAGTTTATTCCTAATTTGTAGAAATGTTTTTAAAGTGCGTTATTTCCAAACCGTAACAACCTAACGACCCACTAATTTCTTTATATTTCCCTACAGCACTGGTGGGCGTTTACGACAAACTCATCTTCGATGCTTCATGCATTCAAGTCGTGAGCCCAGTGCGCCCTCTACCGACCACCGCGGCCCCGCCCACAACCACGCCCCTTCCCACTACGTCACAGAGGGCCACAACTACACAAAGACCCGTAGTGGTTACAACTAAAAAAACCACCACAACACCAAGACCGACAACAGCCCGTACAACAACCACTCGTTCTACGACCACAACCGTTGCACCTCCTGCTACAACACTCGCCCCTGGTGATAACTGCGAAGGTAAATATTTATTAAAAATGGAACTTGAATTTTAAACACTGAATCTATAGGGCTGTACAGATAAATACGGGTAATCGAATAAGCCGTTTAATTGCATGGGGGTCGTAAATCATAACTTTTGTTCCGAAAATTGGCCGGTCTAGAATTGTAATTATTAAGAAACGTCTGCAATTTTGGGTTATATCTGTATTTTAACAATTTACTTCAAAATGTAAAGAATTTTCCTTAAAATTAAATAAGTTTATAAAAATTATACGCTTTTCTTAAAGATATATAAATAAAGCACTTAATATTACCTGTATAAATTTAAAAGCTGCATTAATAACTAAATAAACAAACTACATCAAACCTTAAACTGGGTTTGGTTAATCCGGATCTTCGCCTAATTCGGACAAAACTTGAGTTACAAATGATTTGTAATGTGGCAAGTCTTCAACTAATCGACATCGGTTAATGCGGATCTTTGCCTAATCCGGACAATTTTTTTGGTCCAAACGGGTCCGGATTAACCAAGGTTTACTATAACAACAAAACTGTGTGCTATTCTAGAAACATTCTGAACATTGTATTCCTAAATAAAATACATCCCCAAAATAACTCCAAATTTTTTTCAGTTGAACCAAACGACCAAGCGAACCCTGGTTATATCATCCTTAACAACGGTTACAGCACTGGTGGAGGTATAAGCTTTAATGCGAGAGCTCAGAAATTCCCAGACAACAAAGGACTTCTCTCTGATTGGACCATAAAGCTCGAATTTGCTTTTCCAGTCGATAAAATTCAGGTAAAACGAAACTTACTTTTTTTTAGATCAAAAGTTGTTTGTTATATAATACGGTGAATTGATCTGTTATTAGATTAAAAATAGGTTAAGATTGTCCATATTTGCAGCAGGAAATCAAATAGCTAAACTTTGTTTGGTTAAAGTTAATTTAAACGACCAACTATTGCTAACTAATAAAAAAAAATTTTTGCTTTATCGTTTAATGCACAAAAATAATTTAAACCCCATTTTTTTCATTGCGTTTAAAAAAGAAAAAGAAAAATGAAATGCGTTTTAAAATTTACCAAGAAGCGCGTAAAACCACTAAAAGCAGCCAAAAAGGCGAGAAACAAGCGCGAAAGGCAGGTAAAAACGTTTACGCGTTGCTTGGTTTAAGATTCATTCATTTATAAGGATGACAAAAGTTGCTGTGGAAACGTCATGTTTTATTCAAGTGTAGGCTACTGGCTTGTTTGTTTCTATCAAATTTAACTTAGAAAAACGACTTTGGTTCATTTCACCCCGGTAAATCCCCTTTTTACCCCTAGGTTTTTGTCGCTCGCGCTGAGGGTCCATTCGAAGGGGGCAAAGTTTGGCTTCTTCACCCCATGGAATATAATGATGGTATTGGGGCTGGAGAGGGCAATAACCCTCTTCAGATCCTCTTTATCGGCAGTATCGCTGCGGGGACCGCCCCAGAAGGTGAGCTGACGTCACGAATGACGTGTACACTTATGACGTCACCCATGGAATCGTCTTTTTTTGCGTTATTTAATCTTAAATGACAAATTTTTCAATGCAAAAGTTTTGCATCGTTTGAAAAAACACTCAAGATGACGTCACAAACTGTATTGTGACGTCACTGTCTTTATAAGTAAAAGATTTTTGAGTAAAAAGTGTTTTTTTTTCGGCTGCATACAAATGATGACGTCACGAAGTTGGATGTTGACGTCACAAACTAACTTTTTCAAACGCTGTGTGTGTTTTCAGGGATAATGACTTTCTGTCGAAACGGCGCTCAACCAAGTATGGGACTTAGCGGAGGATTGGGCGGCTCAGGAGGGTCAGTCACCACTAATTCGCCATCAGGGGGCGCTAGCACTACCACCGAACAAGGCCCCCCATTGACCCTGCCCACCCAGGCCCCAAGCAGTGGATCACGTTGTTCTGCGACCGGCGCCTCGTCGTTTGGCAGCTTGCCAACTTCGTCAGCACAGACCAACCCTAATGGCTTCTTCCAATCAGATTGTAAGAACTTGGTTAAAATTAATTCGTGTTGGTTGTATATATTGCTAGCAAATGGCAATAAATAATACCAAGTACTTTAGGGATCTCAAATTATTTATTTTTAGACTTTTTTTTCTTTCTTTTTTATTTCTATAACATTAATTATACTTTTTTTCACCCATTTTTTAAAAAATCACCCATTTTCAGCCTAGCGCAGACCTTCTTATAAGATATTTACGTTTCATAACGATTCATGATTTATGTTTTGCATTTACAGTTAAGTCCAAAACGAAATACGATTACAACGAGATCATTCACAAATCGATTCTCTTCTACGAGGCTCAAAGATCAGGAAAACTCCCCGCAGGAAACCGAATTCCATGGAGAGGAGATTCGGGTCTTAAGGATGGTTGTGACGTTGGACATGACCTCACTGGGGGGTGGTACGATGGTAAGTGACCACTTTTTGATGGTTTTTGTAGTTTTAAAATATGGAAAAATGTAATAATGGCATATAATAAGCGAGTTATTATATGTAAGGGGTCTTATTTAGGCTTTTTTACGTCTTCTCTCTATTTAGAAGACAGGCATTTATTTGAATAATTTTGTCACTAAAATTTTGTTTTTTGTGTAACTACTTATTTTTAAGGGAGGTATTTTATGTGTATGAAACCATAAAATGCATTTTACCGTTTAATAACCTGTTTGTATGTAATTTAATGGCATTTAATGCTAAATCTAGCCCCCCAAAAACTAAAAAAAAACTTTACGATTTGCTAATGACGTCATTATGTGCAATACGACGTCATCAGTCGTTGCAATTACGTTAAAAAGGGAAATATTTTACTTTTAAAAACGTCACTAAATACAAAAAAATATCAAATTTTTGTTATTTTGAACTAAAAGATTAATTTCTACTATCAGATTTTTAAAATTTTTATTTTCCTTCACAGCTGGTGACAACGTGAAATTCGGATTTCCAATGGCTTACTCCGCTACAGTACTTGCTTGGGGAATAATCGAATTTAACGAGGCATATTTCGACTCTGGCGATTTAGAGGCAGCTCGTGAGTCCCTGAAATGGGTGACTGATTATTTCGTCAAGGCTCATACTTCTGCCAACGAACTCTATGTCCAGGTAAATTGAAAACGTTACAAATAATGACTACAGTTTCTCATTTGTTAGGGTTCGCAACTTTTAGACATTGGATGTTACTATATACATAATGTAAAACGTGGAAAAATATGTTTTTGGATATTTCAATTTTAACACATTTTTTGTAAATTTGGTTATTTTTAGACTAGTTTGAACAAAATGGATTTCCCACATAGCCACATAGAGTTTTTAGAATTTTTTACTTTTGGACTGCAAATATGCCTGATTACTACTGTAATCGAAACTTTTTGCAAACTTTATTCTGTGTTACTCAACAACCTAAAACTAGTAATTAACATATAATACACCCAGTGAAAATTGCTTAACGGTCGTATATGAGTTACCTTTATAAACGCAGTGCCAATTTTAATGTTTAAGGCAAAACGACCAGTGTAAATGCTTATTATATGGGTGCTCTAGACTTAGCATAGAAGCAAGTTTGTAAAGCTCTTCTGGCAAATGTATTTTTATTCCGACGTTTCGACGTCCTATACAGGTCGCCTTCATCAGGGTAAATAACACTGAGGGCGACTAGTACAGTGCACGATAAACAAAGATAAAAAGAGCTCTATAAACTTGATATTATGCCTGGTAGCAATAGCTTATATGTTAGCATAGAAGCCTTGAAATAGTTGCTAAATGCGATTAAAACCTAAAAAAACGCAGAGAAAAAATTTGAAACAGTACATGGTGAACGTGGGAATCGAACCCTAAACCTTGTGCTTTCAGGTCGGCAACCCAAGTGACGATCACGGCCAATGGACTCGTCCAGAAGACATCCGCAAAGTTCGCCAATCGTACAAAATCGATGAAAACAACCCTGGTTCTGAAGTGGCTGCCGAGACAGCTGCTGCCCTTGCCGCTGCTTCTATCGTTTTCAGGGATGTTGACCAAGCCTATGCTGATGATTTGATTCTCCATGCACGCTTGTTGTACAAATTTGCCGACGATTTTAGGTAAATTTGGTTTATGCAAGTATTTTAAAGTTTAAAATTTTGGAATGTTATAATTTTGTAACAAGTAAAAATTGCAGTTACAAATTCTTTCCTTTTTTGATTTTTGATAAAAAATGTTGAACCTATTTTGTTATTTTTTGCGAAACACTGCAGAAAAGTGTCAATTGTTAAGAAGTTTTTGTTATTTTTTTGTTATTTGTCTTGAAATAATTAATATTCAAAAAATATTTTCCAAAACATTAAAAAAAATGTGAAACACTTTTATTCTCACATCAAAAACATCAAACCATAACCTTTATTGCAGAGGAAATTACCACAATTCGGTTCCAAGTGTGCGAAACTTTTACAAATCATGGAACGGTTACAACGACGAGCTACTGTGGGGAGCAATGTGGCTTTACAAAGCTACTGGTGAAGTGTCATACCTTAACACAGTAGAAAACAGATACGATCAATACGGCGCTAACTCCGTGCCTGGAGAATTTTCATGGGACAATAAATACGCCGGAGTACAGGTATGGTAAAACTTTTTTATAATATGCTGCTTGTTGGTTTTTTAAAAACATTTTTTGCGGCTTTTTTCTGTACAAAAAAGTAAAAAAATGTAGATTTTTCTGAGCAAAAACATTTTTAGAAAACTTTTGTTTTGAAACATCATTAGATTGCTTAAACATATCATTTAAAAGCAAAAAATACGCTGAAATTAGGTTTACATCAAAGTATTAAACCTGAAAATTTATTTTTTAGTTGTGTGTTTATAAAATTACAAAAAATATAATTAAAAAGCATCCAAAATTGTTTTAACCCGGTTTACGAAATAAAAGATTTTTAACTAATACCTACACAATCTTTACAAAAACACACGTCTTCATAAAAATTCTCAGATACTTTTGGCTCAATCTACACAAAAATCCAAATACAAGAATGCAGTTGAAGCTTTCGTAAACTCTGCCAAAAACATTGGAACAACTCCTCAAGGTTTAACTTGGAAGATCCAATGGGGACCAAATCGTTATGCAGGTTAGCTTCATCTCTGACGTCACTGTTTAACGATGGCGTCACATTCAACTTTGACGTAACACTCAACTTTGACGTAACAGTTTAAATGTAATGTAACAACTTAACTATGTCGTGACCGTGTATAACTCTGACGTAACAATTTAAATCTGACGTCATGGGCCAAGTATGACGTCATAGTAAAACTTTACGTAATTTTGGTTTAAAACATAAATTCAAACAAATACAAAAATAAAATAAAAAATGAATGTAAAATAAATAAAGTAAAAATTAATGATTGTGCGACTTAAAAGCAAAAAGTAGGGAATCAGAAAAGCAAATATTATCAAAAAGTTTTTTAACTGTTTCTAAACAGGGGAAAAATACGCCAACTTTTTCCAACAATTAACGCCTTGCTGCAACTAACGAGCCTAGACCTTTGCTTAATTTTAATTATCGGAACTTTTTTCACAGCCAACTTCGCATTTATTTCTGCCATGGCTGCCAAATTGGAATCCGAAAGTGCTAAGAAATCCAATTATATCACATATTCCAAGAAACAAATCAATTACTTGCTTGGAGACAATGAAATTGGAAAGAGTTATGTTATCGGTCATACAAGTGCTTCACCTAAACGACCCCATCACAGATCAAGGTACTAGAATAGTTAACCGGGTAGCGGCGATAAATACCGGATAATAGTTGGACCCGATGGATTGAAAACAGCTTACACATTGTTGTTTAATTTAACATTTTACTGCATATTAAGACACTATAATATGGATCCGGGTAGTAGGTTCGAAACGGGTAGCAGTAAGAACCGAAAAGATTCGAATCTTTGTACTTTCGAATTAGATTTTTATCAGATCCAGCATTGCCAAAGAATATGTTGTACTATTGCAAATGTAAATTAACTGCATATATTCGGATCTCAAAGATTCGGAACCGAAAGTATCGAAAATTTTTACTCCTATTAAGCAGCATACACGATTTTTCGAAAATTGTATATCCTTTCTAAGCCTAAACACAATTTTGGCATAACTTACATACAATACACATAAAGCTCTTCCCAAACCTAATTTCCCTCCCTTTCTGCAGCTCTTGCCCCGCATGGTCTTCACTCCCTGCACCTGGTTGCTCGTGGAACGATTACAACATGGCTGGCAACAACCCACACATTTTGTACGGTGCCTTGGTGGGCGGCCCTAACAAGAACGGACAATATACGGATGACCGCAAGGATTATATCAGTAACGAGGTCGCCGTGGATTATAATGCAGGTTTCCAATCAACCGTTGCTGGTAAGTTAGTATATTGATTCTGGACAGCTGGTTTTTAAAGTTTGTGTTGCGTTGCTTAGGCATCGTGACATCACCTGTAATTACGTCACTTAAGTTTTTCTAATTAAAGCAAATCTTTTTTTAAATTTTAGGTCATAATTTTAGACTTCACTAAACCAATAAGCGTTTGTATAACTTTTAGAATATCACCCTGTTTTTAAGTAGGATTTATTTTTAGTTTTATATCACATACAAAACTGTAACAACCTCTATGTTTTTGCAGCTCTTCAATACTTTGCCCTAAACGGAGCTCTCTAAATTTCTCGACGAAAAAAGAGGACACTTTGATTTCGCTTTGAAACAACATTTTTTACCCAAATTTGAAACAGAGTTATCTTTTTTTCTTAAATTCTTTTGTATTATTTCGATGTTTGCAGTGAAACAAATTCAATAAACTACAGCATTTTAAAACACAATTTGTGATTTTTCTTTGACTGGTGCCTTAAGCTTGTATAATTTTAACTTGAGAGGTATTTAACATGATAAAAGCAAGGTTTGTATATGAATGCAAGTGCATTTTAAAGAATACGGCGTTTTCCTTGTATGTGTATCAATGCAAGAATAAACTACAAGATTTCTCCTAAACTTCAATTTTTAATGCATATACAACGGGCTGTTGGCAACCAAATTTAAGGCAAGCCCTGTTTTAAATCCTTATCATACCCAAAACAATCAACATTATACAAGCATTTATGCTTTAATAACAACAAAGTTGACTCACATATATACACAAAATCTTGCGCGAATTTGTCATAGGTATTGTCAAAATGTACCCAAAACATGCAGTTTTTGTAAATCTTTAATCACAAACTATTATTCATCAGTAATCGGCCACCGGTGTACCGTTTGTACACCGTTTGTTTTGATCAAATTGTAATGAGTCAGTTCTGTCGAATATAAAAACGGTATCAAAACTACATGAGGCCTTTGTGTTCAAGAATTAATTTAAGACAAGGTATAATTAACACCAAATTAAAACTAGTTGTGAATAATAGAATGAGGTTTATTGGCCGGAAAATGACTTTAAAGAAATTGTGTTGTGCAGTTATTATTATGTTGTTGCTTGTGGACAAAGTAAATGGAAAAGGTAAGGACGTTTTTAACACTAAATATGTTTTATAATTACAATTAAAATCGCATACAAAAGAGCTAAGAATGTTCTACATACAAATAGAGTTATATCTTCGGGGCTTTATTGCATGACAAAGCTAGCTTGTTAAAAAGAACGCTTCCATTGTTATTTAACAACATCGGAGAGCTACAATTTTAATAAAGAAAGAAAACAGAAAATATCACCAACAGGAACAGGAGTGCCGACCCAAGAAAATGTGCTGACAAATTCACTTAGAACAACTTTTGTGTTTTAATTCTTACTTGTGTTGTACAGTGTAAATAAATTTGTGTGTTTTTGTTTTATTTTTTATTCATTTTTAAATTTCGTTCGTTACTGTTTATAACGTAGTCTTTTTAAGGGTGCGGCTGCTGCGTCTGACAATATTATGTCCTTTTTTGTAAAAATTTTGACATTGGCGTAATTTCAACCGCGAGGTTTTTGCAGCTGTTTCCCGATTCCGTGGCGCTAGTGTAGTGTTTTCGTATTCCTATGTACCATTTTCATGCACGGTTTCAAAATTAATACAATACAATATAATCTTGAAACAGATTGACTTTTAGCTCATTTGTCACGAATAAGGACCATAAAACCATAAATTGCATGGTTTTCTTTACCAATCATGAGATTGATAACAATTGTGAGCTGATGAATTTACTAAAATATGACTTTTAATACCTTCTGTAAGTAAAAAAACAAGCATGTTTCAATTAAAAGTCAAATTTACCCAAAATTATTTCTATCTTTAGAGGAAAAATGTGTTGAATCGTTGTCAATCAATTGCAAGATTGTTGTCTCGTGGAAAACAGGTTTTGTGATTGATGTTGAAGTTACTCCTCAAGAAACAACAAACGATTGGGAAGTAGTAGTTACTTTTCCACAGTAAGTCGACACGCTAACATCTTAGGACATGACTTAGCTTAAATTTTGCTGTTTGTGGTATGTTTCCAGTTTAAGCACTTGCCTAAATTAAAGCGTTAAGTCATGTATTGGTGTAGCAAGACCAAGCACTTTGTGAAATTGAAGTGCATTAGTCACATTAACTTAATATGTTTTCAAACCGACAAGATGTCCGAGTGGTTAGCGCAACCGCCTTGTGTTCAAAAGGTTGTGTGTTCCAATCCCATCTCGGTCTCTTGTGTTTCCCTGAGCAAGAAACTTGAGCGGCATTGCTCCAACCCAGTGGTTCCCGATGGGTTGAAGTAAATTAACGTCACCAACTGCCTTAGTAAAAAATGCTACAAACAATGATTCAATAAAACAGGCAGCTCGACGGCGGACTCATTATAAGCATTAGCGCAATTAGGCCTGGCCCGCCACCGAGGATAAAAATAAAACGAACAAACAAACTGTTTTGTCTCTAGTCTAAACTTCTTTTTTTCCTTTTTTCAGTTCTATCGGCAAAAATGCTCAAATTGTCGCTGGTAGCACACAAACAAAATTTGCCGATGATGATCGCACGATCTTGAGCGCTACTTCAAAGCGTAATTTGGTTAAGGACGAAATCTTTTCTTTTGCTGTGGTTTTCAACAACTTAAAATTCGGGATTCCTCTTTTCTCTCAAGGTAGCAGTTTAAGAAGTTAATTGTTAAATTTATATTGTAATAGCATTCCCATAAAATTTATTGGAAATTACATGCGTCGATTCCTAAAGCTTTAAAACGCCTTTTGTACAAAGTCAATTTCTATGTGCGGAAAGCCATCTACAGATCAATCAGGATAAAGAACCACATTAAATGGTTTCCTTGATAGTCAGTTGACTGCAGGAAGTTGATCTAAGATATAGTATAGGTAGTTTTCTCGTGAAAGTTGGTCATTATGCATGCTAGGTTTGAAACTACACCTATGTTGAAAAAAATATGTTGAAAACTTGAACTACCTATACATGTACTTCAAACTTAGATTAAGAATCTCCCAGCTTGTTGCTTGGTGGATGAAGACTATAATGAACCATATGTCTGTAGATTTAAGTTTATGAAAAACATTGAGTTATTCGTCTTTAAGATAAGATTAGCGTACGATTTCAAAGACACGTGTGTTATAGTTGCTTAGAGATTCTGATGATGATGCTGTAAAGTCCAAATATATACATTTCTCACAATGTTTAAGACGAATGACTTAATACCTTTTATAAACTTTAAAAAATCTGATTTTGAGCCTTTGTTATGATGCGTGCTTTATTTGTGTTAAAAGTTCCGGCAAATTTCTACCTTCACAAGAATGCCAACAGAACGTGCCACAATCTGCCAGAAACTACAACTGCAGAACCTGAAACCACGACACCAGCTGACCCGACAACCGTTGATCCGGCGACTACCGCTGCCGCTTCTAAATGTGAACGTAAGTGTAAAATCTTTGGGTATAAAAATGGCAGCGTAGTTATGCCAAAGCAAATCACAAGTCAGAAATAGCTGCGCAACAACAGAACGTTTGCTAAACGGAAAAGTGTAAGGCCATAAAACTAAGTTCCTGTAAAGTTAAATTGAGTTAAGATGAATACACAAGCCCTGGAGCGTTCTAGAAAAGTCTAGCCTCCGGTGGGATTCGAACCCACGACAGTAACCTTTCCGGGACTCGCACTGTACCAAATGAGCTGCAAAGGCTCAGTGGTTAACCATCTAAAGTCGAATCACAAGCACCGTTGCCTGTCTTGTATGCTGTTTCTGTAGTAAGATCTTACGTTGGTAGCTCTACCGCACCACTTGCGAATTTGTCGCACTTTTTGAAGCACCTTTTTAGCCGTTTTTTTTAAATAGATCTTCGACCCCCTGAAGGCTACACCGTAACCAATCACGGCTGGAGAGAACATAAAACAACTTGGAAATTCATTGGAACCATTCATAAAAATCCTGATAGTAGGGGTGTTATCCAAAAGTGGACGATTAAAATTGTGTTCGACCCACCTGTCACCGATGTTGATGTAAGCAACCCTGCTGGTTTAAACACTTTACTTTCATTTTTTCGACACTTAAGCCATTGCTTTTTAACCTTTTTTAAGCCATGGAACACTTTATGTATTAAAATAATCTTGCGTAACACCAAACGAAATTTTGTAAAGATGCGATAAAATAAACCAGGTCACACTCAACTATACTGTATTATAAACAGCAAAAGGCCCACGCAATTACATTTTAATTATTGTACAACCGTAAATAAAACAATACACGATGACACATTTGAACATTCAAACATTGGTGACAGTGGATAATTACTTTTATAAACGAAAAGCTATTTACGCCCATTGTGTTAAACCAGTGATTTTCGACCGATGTTCCATGGGACCCTAGTCCAGCTATTAATTTTTTTGCGGAACATCTTTCACAAAACACATATGTTATCCGGAAAATCAGTTAAAAAACCGCTGGTCTAAGCTCTATCAATACACTCTGAACCAGTCGCGTTTAAAGTAAAGAAATAACAAGTTTATAGAGCTCTTCTGGCAAATTTGTAGTTTTACCGACATTTCGAAGTCCTATACAGGTCGCCTTCATCAGGGTAAATAACACCGAATGCGACTAGAACAGTGCACAATAAACAAAGCAAAAAAAGAAAAAAGTGCTCTATAAACTTGATATTATGCCTGGCAGCAATAGCTTATATATTAGATCACTATATCATATGCATGCATTATTGAGATGTATGTGCAATTGAGTTTATGGAGCTCTTCTGGCAAGTGTATTCCGACGTTTCGACGTCCTATACAGGTCGCCTTCATCCGAGTAAATAACACCGAATGCTCTATAAACTTGATATTATGCCTGGCAGCAATAGCTTATATGTAATGAAATGACCTTGTTTGTTGATTTTTCTTGTCAGGCTTACAACTTCAAAGCAGCCCGTATGTTTCACGAAGGAAGGGTTTGGTTTTTTACGGCTCAAACTTGGAACACTGAACCGCTTGATTTTCACCTACGCTTCATGGGAACTGTACCCAACGCTGACGATGCACCCACAGGTGAAATAATTAAGTTGATCTCTAACGGTATTTTTCTAGCCTACGCCTTGCCATATGAGAATGCTTTGTGACCGGCTGATTCGGTACGACGCCTTCAAGGGTACTTTGATTTATATAAAAGTATGCTGTAATCGCATCAGGGCTGATCCCAGTTATGAGTTTATAGTGATGGGACGAGTACCCGGTACTCGGTATCGAATGATTTCAGTGGCATCGATACCCGTACTCGATATTCAAATACTTTTCCTCTGTTTTCGATACTAACGTTCGATACCGAAGGCCGTTTACCCTACATGCTTCTGCAACACTATATTTAAGTACTCGGCAATCGGTATCGAAGGTATATACACATGGTACTCAGTATCGGTACTCGCTTCAAAACTTGGTATCGTCCCATCACTATGAATTTATGTTAAATTTAACTGATTACACATTAATGTTTGAACGAAATGAATAGTCACAGCCTTTGCTCCTGAGTTATCCCACGTACAACGTTTTGTGTGCCTAAAAAAGGGCTATACCAAGCCCTTTTACATATAATTATGATTGTTCACAAAAAGGTTAAATATGTAGAAGAAAAAACACAAACATATATTTTGCAGGAGTGGCTTATTTATGTCGTGGTGACGAAATTCCGACTCAAGATATCACTCAACCGGAATTCGATTTTATTTTGTCCCACGATAAAGCGCATAAATGTCTAGAATTTGATCCATTGTCACAATGTGGCCCAGAAACGGTGCACAGTTGTTTACCAGCCGTGTCTGGAAGAACCCGAGTTAAATTTATTTCATCTGAAGGTTTGTACAATCAAGATACGTCGTCTGTTCGTTGCGAATTTAAGACTGTATGCTGTACGACTGTAAAACTGTACGAAGGTGCGGCTGCCCGAGTGTTAGAATGTAACGGCTGTACAACTTTACGAGTTTTAGACTGTATGGCTGTACGACTGTAGAACGCTACGGCTGTAAGACTGCACGGCTGTAATACTGTACGGCTGTAAGAATGTACGGCTGTACAACCGCACGAGTGTAGACATTACGACTGTACAGCTGTGCAACTGTATGATTGTACAACTGTTCGGCTGTACAACACCACGAATGTAAGACTGTACGGCTGTACACCTGCACGGGTGTAGGGCTGTAGGACGCCAGTACGGCTGTTCATCTGTACTGAGTGTAAGACCGTAAGAGTGCATGCATGCTTTACTACTACACGTATGTACGACTGTACGTTTCAAACATCCTTGCATATACCAGACGAAACGAAATACGATTACAACGAGGTCATTCACAAATCGATTCTCTTCTACGAGGCTCAGAGATCAGGGAAACTCCCCGCAGGAAACCGAATTCCATGGAGAGGAGATTCGGGTCTCAAGGATGGTTGTGACGTAGGACATGACCTCACTGGAGGGTGGTACGATGGTGAGTGACCACTTTTTGTACTTAAAAAATAGAGGAATGCAAAATTAACATGTGTGACAAGTCGGGCTGGGCTTTTCGGATCGGGTTTTGGTCGGTTCGGGCATTTTTGTTGTGACAACGGGCTTACACGGGCCATGACTTCACATTCTGTGTCCTTTTTTAGTTTACGTAGCTAAGTAGCTAGTTACTGGACTTAAAATGTCCAACTGACCGTAAACAACTTTTAGGGCCATTGTCTAGTATTGTCCATTATGGATGTCTTCTTTATTATATTATACACCTACCAATCAAATTTTCGGGAAAAAACGGGCTTCACAAAAACGATTCGGGTTCGGGCTGGACTTTAAGCTTATACTTTTGGGAACTTAAAATTCTGGTGTAAGAAGTGTGATTATTTGCATAATTTCAGCAAGCAGGCACATACCACAGTAATACACATGATTAAGGACAGTTATATGATTGTGTTTTTTTCCAGCTGGTGACGACGTGAAATTCGGTTTTCCAATGGCTTACTCAGCTACAGTGCTGGCTTGGGGAATGATTGAATTTCAGGAAGCTTACATAGACGCTGGAGAATGGCAGAACGCTCTTGATATGCTGAAGTGGGCGACAGACTACTTTATTAAAGCACACGCTGCCCCTAATGTACTGTATGTTCAGGTAAATTTTATAAGTTTTGCAGAACGAACAGGTCGCAAACTTGGATAACCATCAAAACAAGTACAAAATCAGATAAAAAACGTTTTCTCATAAATCAGGGAATATAAGCAGTGGACCTAATACCTTGTGTAGCTCAGTTGGTATAGATCACAAGCCCTCGCTAAGCTCCTGCCGTGGGTTCGAATCCCACTGCAGACTACACATTTTTCTAGCCTATGTCATATGGGGATGCTTGGGTGACCAGCTGATTTGATATAATGCCTTTCATATGTCTGGTGTACTATGGTTTATAAATGAGTATGCCGTGATCGCTGGTCTGCATCAACGCTTTGCGGCTGATCCCAGTTTAGAATTTATGTTCATCTTAACTGATACTGGTCGAACTGACGATCCCCTACCACGAAGCTGACATGTGCAGCATACGAGGCAGGCAACGGTGCTTGTGATTTGACTTTCGGCGTTTTTTGTTCACTGAGCCTGTGTAGTTCGGTTGCATGGTAGAGGTCTAGGTTAGGCTGGTTTTATTGGTTCGAATCCCACCGCAGTCTAGATTTTTTCTAGCCTAAGCTTCGCCGTATGGGAATGCATGGTGGCCAGCTGATTCGGTATCACACGTTAAATGGGCCTGGCGTACTATGATGTATGTAGTTGGCATTCAAACATTTACAACACAGTAAAAACAACCAATGCCCTCATTTCCACACAGATTGGCGACCCGGTGCGCGATCATAGCAAATGGTGGAGGCCAGAGGATTTTTTGGTGGACAGAAAGTCGTACAAGATCGACATACGTCATCCTGGCACAGAGGTTGCGGCTGAAACGGCTGCTGCTCTAGCTGCGGCTTCTATTGTATTTAGAGATGTCAATTCCTCCTACGCGGACACTTTGGTTCAACATAGCAAAGAATTGTACCGATTTGCAGACCGTCGAAGGTAATGGTTTATTTGTAGGCAAATTAACTAACAACATACCTCACGGCAGCCAGCTTAATTTCGATAGGTGGCGCAAAGAGCACGAATACCTTTTTAAAATAATATACGTTAAACCTCGGTTAATCCGAATCTTCGCCTAATCCGGACAATTTTTTTGGTCCTAACGGGTCCGGATTAACCGAGGTCTACTGTATGTCCAAGACGGTTAGCACAGTAAAAGTCAAAAATATTATATTTACCATTAATGCCTGTAAGGAAAATATTTCTTTAAAAATGTTGTTTCATTTTAGCAGGAAAGTAACAATCCTTTCTCAATCGTTCTTATTTATACCTTAATTCAAAAAAAGCAAGCCTGGTTGTTTTACATGTACATGGGTTTCCAAACAATATCCATTTTGGTTTGGTTTTACTAAAGGTACATTTTTACGTAGAAAAACATACCACGAATCCGTCCAGTCTGTTAGGAACTTTTACAAATCGTGGAACGGTTACAACGACGAGCTACTCTGGGCAGCAGTTTGGCTTCACAAAGCCACAAATGAATCAAGTTTTTTGAAAAAGGCCGAGGACCGTTATGATGCTTATGGTGCCAACGAGGTCCCTCAGGAGTTTTCGTGGGATGATAAATATGCAGGAGTACAGGTTTGTGAAATGTTTTTCTTTTCTTAGTACAGGCTTTATTGTTATTTAAGATTTTTTTAACAGATATCTGTAGCTTATAATAATAGACAGTTGGTTATATTTTGTCCAGGGAGTCGAACCGCTTGTCATACGGGTTCAGGTTCGGTTCGGGTTCACTTCGTTTTGTTTTTAAGGGTTCGGGTTTGGTTCAGGTTTTTAAAAATGAATATTTTCGGGTTCGGGTTTTGTTCCGGTTTGGGCAAACTATCCGGTCCGAACCGGTTTGCGGTTTTTAAACCGGTTCAAATTTTCATTCGTTTCAATTTAATTCTACCTATCATCTTCCTGGCCTTATCAAACCCCACAAGATTTTTAACCGTGCACTGTTATTTTTGACACGCTCTATAAGTGTTATCTCGCGTATTCTTCAGTGCGCTGTTTAGAAAAAAATCACAGAATATACAACAAACTGCATTTTTTACTGGTTCAGTTCCGGTTTGGGTCCAACGCCAAACAAAATATAGGGTTCAACTCCGGTTCGGGTTTTTAGAAAATCGTAATTAGCGGTTCGGGTTCGGTTCGGGTTCGGTTGGGGTTTAATGAAATTAACCGCTCAAACCGGTTCTCGGGTTCGGGTTCAGTTCCGGTTCGACTCCCTGATTTTGTCACAGTAAACCTCGGCTAATCCGGACCCGTTCGGAACATTTTTTTCGGATTGGGCGAAGATCTGGATTAACCGATGTCGATTAGTTAACGTCTTACCACATTACAAATCATTTGTATTTCGAGTTTTGCCCAAATTAGGCGAATATCCGATTTTCCCGAGGTTTTGCTATCTAACGAAAAACATTGAACATGGCTTACTGTACACATTTTCTTTTTTTCTTCTTTAAATGTAAAGCCTATTAACAAACGTTTTTGACAACTGTTGTTAAAATGTACTTTTTCATTTCAGCTAATTTATATTATTGAGTCTTTTTTGTGACTTACATTCACATAACACCTTGCAACGACGGTGTATCTGCAGCGCGTTCAGCCATTATCCCCCAACTGTGCCCTCCACTATTTTGCGCCCCATAACGTTTCAACGTTACGCATTTATTCCCGGCTTGGTGATTGCTTTAGTGAAATGGTGTCGCTATGTTGTCTTTCACCAAGCGAAATAAACTCATCTCCTTAAAACAACATTTTTTGGCAAATTCACAAACCATCGAATTTTAAAACCGTATCTAATTCATCTTTTAATAGGTTTTATTAGCCCAAGAAACTGGTCACATTAAGTACAGAGATGCCGTCAAAGCCTTTGTCGATCTTGCAATAAATACACGGAAAACTCCTCATGGTTTAACGTGGCTCATCAAATGGGGATCAAACAGATACGCAGGTGAAATTCAACATTGTACAGAAACTCTATGGATAAGTTTCTAAATTGTGTTTTAATTTTGGTGTGTTTGGTGTAAAAAATTTCTCCCTCTGTCAGACAAAATTTTCACATAAAATATTTTCATGTGCATTTTAAAGGTTGACATTGATTTAGAAAATTTCTGTAAAAAATTCTACACTGACGTCATACGCGACGTAGCTGTGACATCACCAGTGATGTCATGTCACAAAACTTGTTGCCAAGAATTAATGTACCAAAATATCAGTAGGGCATAAATAAGGCATCTTTGTCTATATATGAGTTAAAAAAATAAAATTAAATACTGTATATAGTAGATTTTGTAATTTGGCAGTATTTTTGACACTTTTTATTTTTTTAAATAAAAGTATGTCATGAAACATGTTTACAATTTAATTTCAGCCAATTTTGCGTTGATTGCTCTAATGGCGTCCAAAATTGAGCCAGAACTACCGGAACGGCATAGTTACGTTCGTTATGCAAGAAAACAAATCCACTGTATGTTGGGATCTGGCGATGGAAGACGAAGTTATGTAGTTGGTTTTGGTCACAACCCACCAAAGCATGTACACCACAGGGCCAGGTGAGCTGTAATATTAGACGAATACTTTTTTTGCACGAAGTTGGTGGTATGACATTATTAAAAACATAATTCGCTTTACTAGCTCTGCAGCGTTTATATATGTTCATGAATAAAATCTTTTTAAAGCCTATACCGTGCTTTTTACGTTGTCTTGTACTGCGATACTGAAAAATGGTTATGGCCAATATATTGTGTGTAGTATATTGTAAATCACGAGTCACCAGAGACTCGGTACGCAGATGGAGACAACAGTCACGTATAATAACAGAGTGAAAACTTTGCTTTTAATGAATATGTTAAGAACAACTTTACTTGGCCTTGTTGATAGTTTTAAATGGTTTGTATTTTATACATAATGTCATAAAAAATTTTTAAGGAAATATAATTTTTAAATTGGATTGTGTTTAATTATCTGTTGCCCTTTTTGGGGGAATAATCTTCTATGATCAAGTGGATAAGATTGATACATTCATACTGTGTTTGTGATTCGACTTTTGGCGGTTTCTCCACTGACCATGTGTAGCTCAGTTGGTAGAGCGCGAGTCCCGGAAAAACTCGTGCTGGGTTCGAAATCTTACGATATGGAAATGCTTGTAATCGGATTGATTCAGTATCACGGTTTCGAAGGGCCTGTTTGAATGTGTTTTTTTGCATATATGTTATCCAAACAAATTGGTTTATGCAAGACAAAGTATTATTTTATTAAAACCAATTGGTGATTGGCTTGATTAGGTATCACGCCTTTAATGGGCCTGTTTTAAATATTTTTTATATGTTATCCAAACAAATTCATCTGTTCAAGAAAAAGTATTATTTTATTAAAACCAATTCGATGCTTAAAAAACTTCTTTAATTCCCAACTTTAAAACTCTGAATTTCTTATGTCTTCAGTTCATGTCCTCAGTGGAGACAACGGCCCGTTTCCCAATGTACTTTTGAGTCGTTTCGTAACCCTGCCCCCAACCCCCACGTATTGTATGGGGCGCTTGTGGGTGGGCCCAATTTGGACGGGGAATATACTGACGTCAGAGACGATTACGTCAGAAATGAAGTGGCTGTCGATTATAATGCTGGGTTCCAGTCCGCAGTAGCGGGTAAATTTTTGTTAAGAAAATGATAATTTTGAGGAGCTGTTTTGTGTAGTACAATAAATTCCAACATAAAACTGGAATTGGCGAATAATACTGGATGCCTAGCTAAGCATTACTTTGTCCAAAGTTTAAAAAAAGCTTTACTCGTTTTCAATACAAAAGTTACTTACCTGAAAGAGTGTTGGTTAATGACAAACTTGTAAAAACTTTCGAGTTTTGTCAACTAAGCTAAATACTAAGCATTAAAAAAACCCAAAGCTATAAAACGAGTGAGATACTATATCTTTGCTGTCTATTATAAATTAGTTTTTTTGAGATTATGAAATTTAAAGGCCCTTGTCAAGCAATGTGGCCTTTTTTTTAAATGTAACTGTGTAAATAGCTAGCCCGCAGTGGGATTCGAACCCACGACAAAAACTTGTTATCCACAAAAATGCTACCAGGCTCAAAGACAAGGCAAATCTAAAATCGTTTTACCAACTAAACTACCCTTAATAACACATAGTATTTGGTGCTCAATCGCGTTTTAGAAAAGCTTTTTTTTTTACCATACAAATTTTATCTTATATTCACAGGACTCAAGTATTTCTACAAGCATCCAACAAACGAGTGATTATTTTTATTTGAATCTTATTATACAAAGACGATCTTGATCTACAAATTATCGACAACCATTTACAGTCCATTATTACTTCTGTATATTGCTGTGTAGTTTGTTTCATAAATTTAGTATTGAATATATTTGCGTTTTGTTTCTAAAAATGTAGAAAAAGACTAGACTTCTTTGATAGTTCCTCTAAAAAATGATGCCTTCATGCTGTTGTACATAAAAAAGCTTAGCAGCAAAAAGTTATAACAACAACAAAGCGAAGTATGTAACAACAAGAGATAGTTGTGTATGACGATTGTGGTGTGCAACTAAGTTTTACGTGCAAACAAATCAAAAATATCGTTTGTAGCCTACTTACTACACACGAAGAAATAGTTAGAATAGTTTATTATTTGTGATGTAATCAAGCATATTTAAAAGATTAGGCAAAGCGAAAAAATCAGTAATTAGAATAACAGCAGCATATTTTGGTAGAAAACCAAATATTCAAAAAGGAATACAAAACTAAATCAAGTTTCGAAATTATGCAAAATATTTATAGAAATTGTAAATGTTGTGATCTCATGCGTGACAATTGTGATTCACTCAGAATCACTGAGGCAGAACAAAACGAAGTGAAAGTCGAAAATTTCTGCAAAAAAACTGTTTGGAGGTTAATAAATCAATTAAAGCATATCACTTTAAGTGTCTATCAGTTAAGAGAACAATTAAAATTATCAATAATTATACGGCAATCATAATCATATTAATGTCTGCAGGCAATACCTCCAGAAAGTAGACATTTTTAATGGTAACACCCCAAAATTACAAATAATTTTGCACCTTTATTTTTGATACATAACTGCAAAGTTAAGAGCTGGGTGTAGAAAGATTGGTAATGCACGCAATAAAAACGCTACATTATTCTAAAAATCCGCTAGAACCAGAAATAATTGCTAAAACACGGTTCTGGCAATTACTCATTTTGTGAAGAAACTTTATACAGCTCTTCCAAAATTCAAATACACGAAAGGACCAGACTAAAGCAAAATAAAAAATAGACCAGACAACCACCTTGCTGTATGCCAGTTGAATTTTTAGCAAGATTGTGTTGTGTAATTCTGCTTGGTAATAACTTTCTCAAAGTTTTTAGGATTTTACTTCAAACCATATGCACCTGTATGTGTTTTTTGTTGTCACGTGAGACGTAAGATGTCATCTTTGTTGTTTCAATAGTTGTATTTTTAATAATAACGTTATATAAAGGGTTAGTGTGAGATTAAACATCTTAAAAAGTGCATTTTTTTGCTGTTAAACAAACATGGCTGATTCCGGGCACAGCCAAGGTTATGCTGCGAATAAAAAGAAAAAGAGGTTTCCGTACCCAGGCCATGAACAGGAGTCGCAGAGATATAAGTTTGCATATGGAATTCCACGTACAGACCAAGCAAGAAGGCTGTCCATGAAAGAGTCTGAAGATCAGGACAAACCTCCAGGAAGCTTGTCACAACCAAGCAATAAACCACCTGTAATATTAACCAAACCTTTGGAAAAGACATCACAAGGAAATTCTGCCGCGTCGACGCCAGATGGTGAAGGTACCACAGGCTGGCAAGAGGTTTCAGTCAGTCCGTCATCCGCCATTGCACCAAAAGTGTCGATGACGTTTAAGAAGTCCCCACAGCCTGGATCTAGTGAGAAAAAGTCTTCAAGTGGTCGTACTTTGTCTGAGAGTCGCTCTAAGCCAGGAATATCGCCGAACTTGGTAAAACAAAGTCTTGCACAAGCAAATACAAATGCTGGAAGTTCACCAATATCCCATGGTGATAGTCCTGCTTCCAAGTCAAAGGAAGGCACTAGCACAAAGTCAAGTGTGAAACTATTGGATGCTGCATTAAACTGGAGTGATACAGGAATTGAACAATTACAGGAGCAGACAGACTTTTTAGTAATCGGTGTTGTCGGAATGCAGGGTGTTGGCAAATCCACAATTCTGTCTCTACTAGCCGGAAACCAGTTAAATGACCCACCCAAGTCATTTACATTTCGACCCCAATCAGTCGAAGTACAAGAAAGAGCTGGTCATATGACATCAGGCATCGATATGGCCATCACCCAAGAGCGTATAATTATCTTGGATACTCAGCCAATATTAAGCCCATCTATGATTTTGGAGCAACCACAGCATTTTAAAGCTACTTCAGAATACAGTAGCGGTTCTGTTACTGTAGAAACTCAGTCTCTACAAATGACTTCATTTCTTCTGACCGTTTGTCATGTTGTTGTTGTTGTTCAAGATTGGTTCACAGACTCCAACATATTTAAATTCCTCCAAGTTGCTGAAATGCTTAAGCCTGTTACACCGCCACCATCCCATGAGAGCACAACAACTATCAAGCAAAATCCTGCAGAGCTTCAGCCAGTTTTAGTCTTTGTGCATAACAAAACTGACTCTAGTATGTTTAATATTCGCTCCATCGCCGCAATGAATGAAGTTATGTCGAGTTTTGTAAATTTTTCAAACCTTTTCTGTAAGTCGCATTTTTCCTTATCAGAATCGAACCTCTACCCTGGACTTTCAACACTAGTGGCGCCAGAGAATGAAGTAAATTCGTTTCTTTTTCCTGACATAAACGACAAAGAAAATGAAGAAGAAAAATCGGATGTCACCAAAGTTTCATATGACCCAACAGATCAACAGTTTTTGTCTCTACCTCCATACGTTGGCCGACCTAACACTGTTTTGCTTGAGAACTGCTTTCGTAAAATGATGTTATCCATTCCCAGACATTCTATTACACATCAAGTTTTGACTGAAAAGAATTGGTTTCATTATGCCGCCAGAACATGGGACGCTATTCGAAAATCTCAACTGGTTTCAGAGTACAATAGATTGCTGGCTGGATAAAATGTTTTCCTACATAAGTGTGTCTAGCAGTTTGACTACATATATATTATGTTCCCATAAAGTTTTACAGGATTTTTTCAACAGTTTTTTAGTTGAAAAAAAAACTTACATTATTGTCGGTCATCAAATAATTTTTTTGTATTGTTTTCTGTATTTAGGTTTTGTAGGTGTCCAACTTTTCAAAATTTCTACTGTTTTTTGTTGCATCATCATGTCAAGATGACCAATGGTAAGTTGAAAATTTATTTTATAATCTAATGATTTTTTGGACCAAATCAGTTATTTGTAACCCAGGCTGTACAAACTGCTTTGGTAAAATGTTTTCAAGTAGAAATCGGTTGTTTAGGTAAAATAGAAACAGGTTTGTGTGGCAAAATGGCAAAAATTAAAGTGGGTATCAGAGTAAAAGTATAAAAGCGGTGTAATAATGTAAATTACCCTAAATTTGTTGTCCCTTTTTTCATTAAAATTCATACTCGTAGAGAAAAAGGATTTCCTTAGACCTTAAAATAGCAAGCCTTGTGTTTACTTTATTGTGGCAGTTAAAGCCACTAATCTGCCAAAATCAGTCAATAAACCTACCAGAATGTTTATTTATGCCTACAGTGTGAAGCTAACAATGCCAAAATAGGGTAATTTTTTACGCATAATGTTTTAAAAAGCCTATTATACATCAACTGTGAAGTACTTTTTGTTAATTAAACTAGACATGTAATCCCTGTTTTGGGTTATCAGCTGCGCAAAATCCATCATCATAAGTTCTGAGAAAACCTCGCCTTTGCTACAGTCAAGCGCTTGCAGCCGACCATAAGTTGTTTCAACTGTAAATACTTAAAGTGCTTTGTGTTCACACTACATCAGATCAACAAGCCATGTTTCCTTGATCACGCATCGTGTATTGTTTGAGGATAAACCTCTCACTAGAACAACTGCATTCACACAACAGCCACAGTCATATTTTTGTGTTCAGGATATATTCGTGATTAACTATGATTACAATCTTCCTGGCTGTATAAATTGACTAGATAATTCACTGCTTTTGTTAATCAGTCCTGCGCAGAACGGAGACGGCAGTTGATATTAGCTTTTCCTGTCAATATAGTCATGCTATTTGCAAAAGACTTAGCTAGTTGCGCATTATTTAAAGGAAGTACAGCCCATAAAATGAGTTTATATCATCAGATAATATCATTTCCTCGCATGATATTTACTTCTAGCCTCCTGCACTATATGAAGGTATTTAGACATTGCAAGACCACTATAAATTAAGTTTACATTGTGGTAACTTAACGACATTTTATTGTGTTTGCAGTATATTCGTTTGACGGCCTCTTGGTGTTCAGCCTTCTTGTGATTTGTACTTGTGCTTATTTGCGGAGAATCCCTCGTTTAAAGCAGTGGATGTTTTCGGAGAAGAAAGGATTTTTAGGCATATTCTATAAAGGTCAGTTTAAGTGTAAAGGAGTCAAAAAAGATGTTTTTTGGCAGTTTGGTGTGCTTAAATATGTTATGAGAACAGATTTTTAGAAAATCTTGTGTAATAAGGCACCACTAATCATTTAGTTTGATATAAAACTATATTTTACATACATTTACATTTATTCTATAGTTACTGACCAAAACTTTTTTCTAAAAATCAACATGGTAAAATTAACTTCATTAAATAACTAAACAATTAATATCTCATTATTATTTGACACCTTTTTAAGGTAAAAATCTTTGTTTACCATAATATTTTTATCTCTTTCAATAGTTAATATATTTTTTTTAACTGATTTTGCACTGGAAAAATGAAATTGAGACAAGATATTCACAAAAATGCATGTTGCTTTGCTAACAGCTGCGGTCATCGGAACAAGACTCCACATTCCTGTTGCCCTCATCTGTGTCCTCTCTGCAATTTACCTTCTCCTACTAAAATGATGACATCAAGCATCAAAAAGTTACTCTTAACTCTCACTATCACTCTCATACTGCTCTTTTCAACTATCAAGGCAGATGTAAAATTTGACAGCAATGGATATGTGATGTACTGCCCATGTATGGGGAGGTTTGGGAACCAGTTTGATCACTTTTTGGGCTCATTGAGTTTTGCTAAAAAGCTGAATCGCACTTTAGTTGTGCCCCCATTTATCACGCACGACTATCGCACTGCGAAATATGGCAACGATTTTGTTCCTTACCGTGAGTGGTTCGACTTTGAAACACTAAAAGAATACCACAGAGTCATAGAAATGGATGTTTTCATGAAAGACTATGCACCTACAATTTGGCCCACAGAAAATCGAATCGTGTACTGCCACCCAGCTGCTATGGAACGTAGCAACGATAAAAAGACATGTCCTGCTAAAGCCGGTAACCCGTTCGGACCCTTCTGGAACCATTTTAAGATTGACTTTGTACAATCTGAAGGTTACCCGACAACAATGAGCTATGCTTCAGCAGGCTACAAATGGCAAGAAAAATACCCCCCATATAAACACTTAGTCATTGTGTTCATGGGTGCCCCTGCATCGTACCCAATACAAGAAACAGACCGTAAACTACAAACCTATGTTACATGGTCTAAACAAGTTCAAGAATTTGCTGATAACTTTATCTCCAAAGAAGTGAAAAGGCCATTCGTTGGAATTCACCTTCGTATTGGAATTGACTGGAAACGAGCATGCCAGCACGTTGGTGACAGCATTCTTTATCCATTTATGTCCTCTCCACAATGTGTTGGTTATTCTCGAAGCAACGCTATCCCGTTTACCAAAGAAATGTGTTTTCCTAGCAGCAACACCATCAAAGAGCAGGTTTTGAATTCGGTAAAACAGATCAATGCTAAATCCTTGTTCATTGCAACTGATTCAGACAGTATGGAGAAAGTTTTCAACCAAATGTTTCAAGAAGCTGGCTTGAATGTGCAAATTGTAAGGGTTGATCATGATTCCTTGGTCTCTGATCTTTCTGTTCTCGTTGAAGCAGATGTCTTTATTGGCAGCTGTGCGTCCTCTGTGTCAGCTTTTGTCGTGAGAAAAAGAGAGCTTCTCGGACGTCCGAATAAATTTTTCGGAATGGCTGAGACAAGTGCAGATCATTCTGAACTCTGATCATTTATTAAGCTACCATATTCTTTTATTTATGTTCATTTTCATCATAGCACATAGTAGCTTTGGTGCTAGGTTTAGTTCTATAGTGCATTATTTTACTCTTTTGTGGCTCTGACCAAACTGTTTTGTTTTAATGAAGAATGTATTCGCATTGCATCATTTATTACATGCATTTCAACTTCCATGTCTTTTTTATTGTAGTGAGTATTTGCTAGTTAGTAAATCGAAAACAGTGACTACTAAAGTTTATAAGTTTGGCTTAGACAGTAAAATGTAGTAAAAACAGGTTATTGTATAATTTGCATTAAGTTTTACACTGATTGTTCAATAGGCTGTACTAATACCATCAACTAATAGAAAGCCAAGAAGTTCAAGTATTGTATTTTTAGCTCACAGTGATAATAATGATTTGATTCAACACCAACAAGAATAATTTAATACACTACAAAACAAGAAACACAATAAGGCAAATTTAATAATTAATCATATCAGGGCCTTTTAAATGCTGAACAATTTTATCTTTGCTTAATGTTTGTAAAGTGTACAAGACATAGCAGCCTGAGGGGTATTTTGTAACCTCTTTGCTGCCACTCTTATTAAATTGAATTCCGTTGTTTGGCAGGATTTTAAGTCCACTATTTTTGCAATAGGATATAATGTCTTTTTCTGATTGGAGCAAAAGCCATCTTCGAAGGTCCAAAGCAGAAAATGACCCAACTTTTGAACTGTGAGAAGCACAAAGCATTTTGATAATATCACTTCGAATTTCTCCCAAATTAGTTGTCAAGAAACATAAAGAGGCAAAAATCCAGTTGTGACAAAGCAGAGTGGCCAGTTTCATAAGTTTAACATAGTTTTTATGCCGTAATGCTACACACATTAGGACACAAGTCTTGACCGGTTGCATATCTCGAATATGCTTTGGCACTTTAATTAAAATCTCAATCAATGTTTCAGGAGAGACGTAGGATTGCAGGACATATAATGACAACATCTTCAGACAGGATTTAAGCAGTATTGGATTATCAAACTTGAACGACATTAGGCAGTAGGTGTCCATTAATGTTTCAAGGCAGTTCTTTATGTGGTTGGAGTTAATGTACATATCAATAGCGAGATCTAAGTCCACAGTTTTTCTGTATGCTGCATAGCAGTAAAAGTTAATGCATTTTTCCAATAGGATAATGTATAGCTGTGGCCGAGTGTATTGCAGTTCTTGGATTACTGCATCTTGACGAACGCTTCTTAATCTGTGTTGAAGAATAAAACAAATATGAATACCAGATTAAGAAGTAAGCAGGTTTTATGGATAAAATCTACTTAACTTTGTAGCAAAAGTGAAACATGCACTGCCAATGCAAAGAATGTGACAGTTCCCTAAGAGATTTTGGGCTTGCAGGACCAATATGTTCTATGTGTGTTACCTTTACAGCAGACAAGACTAATTATACCGGGTACAACACAAGTGATAAACAGGACCAGGCAGTACATTATGCTAAATTTTTATGTGAAGTCAAAAAAATGGCGTGCAAAATTTGTTTTTTTTATAAACAAGTCGCATATACAGCTGCCATACTCTGTAGACTGGATGTATTCCAAACCAAGTAGGACAATTTAATGAAAACAGACCTGTCAAAAATAAAGTCATAGATGGCAACGAATGAGGAGTTGGGGTGAAAGAGGATTTCATCAAACAAATAATTTGCTGTTTCCAACAGAACTTGTATTGGACGAAGATTGTCAGGATGACAAACTGTCTCTCCAGCAGCTGATCTATGGAACTCTTTAACACAGTGACAACCTTCTCCCTATAATAAAAACTTGCTTAACTCAAAAGAATAAAATATTATCACACACTAATTACTTTTTCTAGTGAGTGGAAAAGGTTATGTTTTTTCCTGAAATTATATTCTTTGATTGGGCACATCAACTTGCATTTTCCAATGATAGGTTGATAATCCCGATTTGAAAGTGGAAAATGCCCATCACCTGTGCTCATTTTTATCAACTAAGTCAAAACAAAGTCTGAAAAAAGATACTAGCCCCACAAAAACATTTTTATGATAATTATAAATGATTTCTGTTTAAAAATGCTAAAAAGGTGTCTTTACAGGGACTTCCCCATTTGTTTCAAAATATCCGTTACTGTACAGCAGAATATTTATTTTTAGAAAGTTAATTACGTTTCAAGAACAAAGTATAAGTTGACGTTTTGTTTAATAATATTATTATAAAATTTAATAAATTAAAAACACACTTTACACATATCTTAGTGTGCAATATTGGTCAATAACAATTTAAAGCTGCTTAATTATTTGGCAGCGGATTATGAAAAAAATCTGTCATGCTTTTTGGAAGTGTTTCAAGAAATTTTCACACAATATTTTTGTACCGCATTTTGTAAAGTAAAGGGTATTTTTCATGTTCAAAGGCAGCCTTGGCGGTGAGTTTGATTTATCTTCAACATCTGATGAAAGCGAAGACGAAGTTATCGTTCCAGAAAAACAAGACCTTGTTAAATCAGTAATAAGCGTAAGTTCCAAGGTATTGCATGTGATATCTTTTGCACGTTATTTTTTTGATAAACTATACACCTACACTTTATACGAACAAATAATACTGTCTCTTGGTGCGGTTCTGTTTGCTGTCGAAAATAATGTAAATAAAAAGTTTTTTTCATTTTGTAGAAATATAATATATATTTAATAATAAATATGCACCCATTACCTTTTATATGTAGTGCTAAAGTTTCAATTTCAAATCACATATAACAGAAAATAGAGAAAGAAAAAGACAAGAACTTAAGTGAAGAGTCTCCTGATCTTCAAGCCTTGTCAAACACTTCGAATCAAGCTCACGACTTCACTAATAGCAAAAACATTGTAAAACCCATAAAAGTACATGGAACACATCTTATAGAGGACCCAATTGAAACGCCACAGACTAGCTCACAAAATATAGCAGAGACAAAGGTATTGTGCAGTTTTTATTTTAAACTGAGTGTTTTGGTTTAATTTGTGACAGAGTCTGTTTAGTTAACTGCAGTGGTTTAGTTTATTATGTAGTCCAGTCTGCAGAATGTGGTAGGTGCACACACAATTTTTTTTGACAAAATCTTTTGTACGCTAATGTTTTGGGTTTGCGCGTGCAAATTTTGCACCAAAGGCGTATAATTGGCTTGTCTGGACCTCTTTTACTTGCTTTGCACCTGCTGAAATTGGTCTTGCACCTGCTGAAATTGGTCTTGTACGCGAACGTACGGGTCACGCACGCAGGATCATGTAGGTCCTGCACACGCGAGATCTCGGTTCGGTACCAAACGTTCAATAGGCCTGGCGTACTTCTGTAAAAGATCTGTAAAAATTTTTATTTTGTTTTAAGGTTCAACAAGAAAAACAACTGCAGAAGGCAATTAAGAAGGGTGACGTTAACGCTGCAGTTTCCATAACTGATAGTTTGTGCGAAAAAGACACTGAGGAGCAAATTAAAAATTTTGTAAGGGCACAGGAATATTTGGAGGAAAAACGAAAAAAGGAACAAATAAAAATTTCCAGGAAACGAAAGAAACTTGCGTGGACGTAAGAATAATTTTTACAATTAACAAGTTTTAATTTGTAAATTGGCTGTTTTGGGCATAAAATGTTACTTTATTATCAGCATATATAAACTGTTGCTGCCAAGCATAATACCAACTTAACAAAGGCCTACCATTTTTGGATAAAGTTCATCACATCACCACACTAAAAAAAACTTTTTCAACAACAAAAATGTAAAATCCACCTGTATTCTTTAAAAATTAAGCTAAAAATGTATATTTGGCTGTTTTCAAAGGCATAATTGTCACTTATGTAGTTGGTAAATCAGAAATTCTTTAAAAAGCAGGTCATTTGGGTACTTTTTCTTTTCCTCTGAGTACAACTTCGTTTTTGTTAAAAAGGAGGACATGTCCTTGAAAAAGAGGATGTATGGTAGGCCTAACTTTATAGAGCTCTTCTGTATTTATTATTAAAAGTTTGTTGGATGACATTTGTTACAAAATGGAAACCTATAAATATTACCAATTACAACTACTGTAAGCTAACTTTTTAATTTTTTCAGGTTTGAAAGCAAAAAACGCTGGGAAACAAAGAGTAACATGTAAATAAGTTTCAGTCATGGCAATAATCAAATCATCACCTCAATTTTTGGTCGTTGCTCTGAAACAATCTCTTCATGTTTTGGCCAAAAACACTGGACATTTTTTCACCTACACACATGAATACAAATCCAACATCAAAGAAAATGAACAACAACTGGACAGTGCTGCGTTTTCACCCAATTATAAATACTTTGCCGCCTTGTACTCGGACAAGACCCTGGTAGTCTGGATTGTGAAGAATGGTGATGAAGGATTTGAACAACATTTGGTTATTGATGTCTGTAGGAGATCCACGTCTATTGCTTTTGATATTGACGACAGATGTTTATATGTGGCGGATAAGTCTGGAGATCTTTATGCATACGATATGGAAAGTATGTCAACTGCTACTAAAATAACTTAGAAAATCTTGCTTAATTTGGAGTCATTTGACCCAAAAAATTGTCCGGACTAGGCAAAAAGCAAGATTAGTCGATGTTGATTAGTTAAAGCTCTATCACATTACAAATCATTTGTACCTCAAGTTTTGTCCAAATTCGGCGAAGATCCAGGTTAACCGAGTCCAGTTTAACGGTGGTTTAAGGTGCTAATAAATAAATTATAGCCATGCTTTCAAACCTTCTGTTCAGAAAAAGTAATTAAGCAGAAAGTGTTTTTTATCTGTCTGTGCAACATACCTATTTTTTTAGTTCCCTCAAGTTACTAAACTATATTACCACATTGTCTTGTCCGACAGTGTATGTTAATAAGATGAACTTGCAAACAATATCTAACACTTTAAAGATACTATGATAGCTAAATAAAATATTTCAAAAACTTCAGCCCAACTAGCAAACTAATAATACTTTTTTGACTGATCCTTTTTCTATTGCAGAAACTCCAATGTCTGAAGAAATTGAACCAGTTTTGGGACATGTCTCTATGTTATTGGATGTAACGGTCACTGAAAATTTTCTAATCACTGCGGACCGTGATGAAAAAATACGAGTAAGCCACAAGAAGATGCCTTACCTCATTGAGTCTTTTTGCTTGGGCCATTCAGAGTTCATTTGTCAATTATGCTGCCTCAATGAGGACCTAATTCTATCCTTGTCAGGCGACGGGAGTGCGAAATTGTGGGATTTTAAACAAGGCAATGTTTTACAAGATTTAGTAATTGTCTCCAAGCAAGAAAAGACAGAAAATGATGAAAAAACTGAAGAACAAAGATTAGTGCCTTCTTTGGTGGCATACCACTCTACTTTCAATCTTGTAGCAATAGCTTGTAATGCTTCTAGCAAAATTGGCATGTACAAATTTGCTGGCAATGCATTGGGAAAGTTGTATGACATTGAAATTCCAGACAATGGTAGCTTGCTAAGTATGTCATTTGACAACTCAACTGCGTCACTCTATCTACTGAATTCTTGCTCAACAAACCTTAATGTGTTGAAGTATAAGTGTTCCAGTAGCTCTTCTGCACTAGAAAGTGCAGAAGATATAATTTCCCTAAATGAGAGAATCGCACGGGACAGTTTTACCGTAAAGACGTACGAGCAACTTTTCAAACCTCCTATGAATGGAATTAAAAAGTATGTCGACTTCTACAAGAAAAAGCATGAAGGAAAATTGTTTTGCAAACCAAATCCAAAAAAGTCTAAGGTTACTGGATGATTTCTTCAAAAAAAATGGAAGCGTTTTGGGAATTTTTTTCCAAGAGTAAACATATTTGTGTAGGTACTTATTTTTGTGGGGAGGTGTCGCTTGAGCTAGATTTCAAATGGATTAATAAAAAGTAATTCAGGCGTTTTATTCTGTTATAATAGTCTTAGTTTAGCTAAAGAATGTTGTTTTTTGTAATTCGATTCCGTGAATTTTTTTGCAGAACCTATTGCAGGTGTGGTGACCTTTTTTCGCAAACTGAACGATTTAACTAAATATTGATTTAGAAAAATTGCTTTTGGTAGCTTTAATTAAACCCTTCAAAAATGCATAGTTCATAATTTCGATGCAATTTGTTTTATTCTGGTAAAAGGCAAAGCTAAGACACAAACAGTTCAATAAACAAAAAGTCCCGCCCTTTTTGACTGGCACATATTGTTACTACCAGCTCTGCACATTCTACATTGCTACTGAAATAATTTTTAAAATACCACTTTCTTTTTTTAAACATGGCAAATACAGTATACAATATGAAATAATAAGCGTATGGTTTCGTGTTGTAGTAAGGTTTAGATTTATTTACAGTACTATACAAAATTTTTGAGATATTATTGTTTTATTAGAAGTCAAACACACAAGGTCATTATTTCATATTGTATATCTCAATGAACAAAGCAACACATTGGAAATTCAAGTAAACAAAAAAAAGCTATGATAAAATCTAAAAACCATCAGTGGCAATTATTTTTTCTCTGTGGCACTTTGCGTTAAAATTTCGCTGGCCTTTCTTCTGCCTTGGTGCGCGTGTTCTTCGGCGGAGTTTTGCAAAACTTCTATAGCGGAGCGAAACGAAGCATCATCCGATAAGGGTATGTCCAAACTAGATGAAAAAAAACACAATAGAAAAATACAGCGATAGGCCAAAACTGCTAATGTTTCTGTTTTCGAACACAGAGCATCTCATGTTAATGCTCAGTACTAGGTCAAACACGCTCAGTGCATTGTGGCGCCCCAAACATTCCACATTCGGCGCTAGTTTTGAAGCTTTTCAAAGTCCCTTGCGTAACAGCAATGTATTGAGCTGTACAGGCCCCAGAAGTATGTGTTTTTCCACCGTTTCACAAATTTAAATAAACAAAAATTCCACCGTTTAACATATTTTTAAAAAACATCATTTTTGTTCTGGTATACCCTTTCAAACACTCAAACACTAGCTTTGTATGTTAGCAGGGCATGAATATGCAAATTTAATGCTCGGGTCAGTTTGTGCAACTGCTCTGTACCGAGTACTCAGGTACTGGCTTGGCTCAGCTCATCCCTAGAAATACGCATAAAACATTTTTGTGAGATTTGAATTTCACTTACCCTGAAACTTCATTAAATAGTTGATATGACCCAGGAACATCTTTAACACCCAAGTTGGTAAAGAATTTTGAAATATTATAACAATCGCGCAGAAGAAATTCCAGCCCGTGTGGATGAGATGGTTCAACTGACTGACTTACATCGATCATCCAAACCTAGAACAGTTGTAAAAAATAGAGTTCTTTGCACAGACCAAACTGGCACCGGAACGCCCGTTGTTACAAATCTGTTTAGGCAAAATTTGCACAGTTTGGTTTAAATACTGTAAATCGGATTCGGTTAATCAAGATCTTTGCCTAATTCGGACAAAACTTGAGGTACAAATGATTTGTAATGGGGTAGGGCTTTAACTAATCGACATAGGTCAATCCAGATCTTCGCCTAGTCTGGCTAGGTCCAAACTGGACCAAACCAGGACCATCAATGAAGTTGAAAAATTTGTAAAGTTTACTCATAGTTTTATTGCACAAAACTAGAAGGTTTTAAGAAAAAGTCTGTTATATTATTGCTCAATAGGTTGGTAGAGGTTTTAATAAGAAAAAAATAGTATCTTATACCTTGCCATCATGCCACAGCAAATTAAACTCGCTCAGATCAGCATGGATCAATTTGCATTCATGGTACAGCGTTTTCATCATTGACAAAACCTAAAAATATAATTTACTAGTAAATATTTACATTTTAATACACCATAAGGTTTGGACATGGTGGTACTAAATACAGTATGACACCGCATGTTACTACATAAAACCACATGGTATACCATATGTTATCACAACGTAGAAAGTTATGTGTGGACTTGAATATGCTTTTGTGAAAAGTGAAAACTATAATTTTGTTTATAAAAGCCCTGACGGTTAGAGCTATCCGTGTTGGGTGAGGGTTTGTAATTGAAATAATACTAGAATCTGGTCCAAATTACCCTAGTTGTGGCTTATGTTCTCACATCATGCAGTATTCTTACTGTACTGTACGATAACATGTGATATTTGGTATTACCCGGTTAGGCATACCATTCACAATATTTGAATGCGTTTATTTTTATAAATCCTGCAATGTTATTTTGTCATTGAACTTCCTATGTTCACAATTGTTATAGACAACAGTGTTCAGGAAATGCTATAATGTTTCAATAGATGCTATTGGTTTTGTTTTTTGAATTATACTAGGATCCCATGTTGTTATTTTTAGGTTAAATTATTACTGACACTGTAGTGTAAAAATTTTTTATTGTTTGTTCTGGTAAAAAAACATCAAAAGTTGAAACCTGTTCATAAGCTGATTTCTTTTGCGTAGTGGAAAGTATCGCTGATTTCAGTTTAGGGGCTGGCTGTTGGTCATGTCCAATAAAAGACATAACGAGGATATGTTTCCTCAAAAGTACCACTTGAGGGCAGGCTATACCCGCCTCGTTCATACGATTCAAGTTGTGCATCTCTTTCTCTGCCCACATATGTATGATTTTGCGCGGGTTCAACTTTTTAAACCGGTCTTTAAAGCGATAATCATCCTTGATGTACTTGTCACGAGCCTTGAACTCATTTAAAGTTGTTTTGTAGATCTAGAAAACATAAAAAAGTGGAAATAAAACCTGGGAAAATGTGTTTTTTTGTAGTTAATTTTGTTGTTTTGTGGCAATCGTTTGAAGAGTTTGTATCACTGCTTGGTTATGCAAGGTAAAGATGAATTTTTAATGCAGTTTTTGTCAATGTTAGTATTCTTCACCAATTGCAACATATTCTTTACAACAGTGGTTCCCAACCGGGGAGGAATTTAATTCAATTTTTACATGCGGTTTGCAAATAGACACTTAAGCTCTGGGAATATAACATGTGCAGTTTATAAATAAACCAATTTTAAATGATCTTTGTATAGTCTAGCTGCTCTAGCAATATCTATGTAGTACAGTGCTCTTCAACCGGTGTGCACGGTGCACCCTAGGGTGCACCAAAATATGCATGGGGTGCACCAGTACAAAAAGGTATACAAGGGTGCATCACAAACTTTTATTGATCCATTAATATTTGACTTTCAGGACATTAAAAAAAGATGTAGCTTCCAACTGATGTATAAATGAACTGTATTTTTTTTAAATGTTGATGTCTAGCACTTTCAGTGCATTTGACGTATATCTACGTCAAAAGACGTTTTGAGCAGAGTACGGATTGACGTTAATTTACGTCAAATGTTTTTGTCAAAAATATTGACGTCAAAAGTTTTGATTTTAAGTAAACAGGGTGCATGAGTTCGTCACAACAACCATAAGGGTTCACCAAACCAAAAAGGTTGAAGAGCACTGATGTAGTATATTTGGGAGGGATGAAAATGTTTTGAATTGTTAAGGGAGGAATTTCTCAAAAAAGAATGGAAACCACTGGCTTACAACATTTGTATTGTATCAAACCCAACCAAAAAACAGGGATTTCGTACACAAAGACAAAACATACCTTTACAACACATTCTGCTGGGATTAATAAATTTTGCATTTCGTCATTATTTTTGGAAGAATCTGAGCCAATAACATCGCCACCATCCACATGAATAACCACAGCTTCCTTTCCGATACTTACAACACCGTTTACTGACGCTATAACACCACGATCGACAAGGCGGTGAAGAATTAGACGTGTTTTCTCATCCACAGCATGTTCAGCAGTATAATGTTCCTTTTCCTCATGGAGACGTTGTCCCCTGAAAAATGCAATGGACATTGAATTATTTGTTGTTGCTTGTAGTGGCGTCATGACTAACTGTACTAATGCATATTTGCTGCCTTTTTTAATCTAACAATGGTATCACACTTTGAGCTGCATGAGGGATCACCAAGGGTTTGATTATACTGTTGCTTAGGGCTGGGCTAAGCCAGAGACCAAGTAATCAAGCATCGCCGTTTCTGAAGCTCGGTGCTCAGCTCAGCAATTGCAAAAACTGACCAAAACATTAAATTTGCATATTCATGCCCTGCTGACATATAAAACTAGTGTTCGAAAAGGGGAAACCAAGGACAAAAATGACTGTTTTTTTAAATGCGTTAAATGGTGGAAAAACACATACTTTTAAGGCCTGTACACCTTAATACACTGCTGGTGACATAAGGGACCTTGGAAAGCTACAAAACTAGCATGGAATTGAGAAGATTTGTAACATCACAACGCACTGAGCATTAACGTGAGATGCTCAGTGTCCAACTAAAGAGAACATTTGCAGTTTTGGCCCATCCCTACTGTTGTTTTGTTGTAGTTGCTTGTAACCAAAACAATACCAATGTGTAAAGCGATTTTAATTGCAAACAAAAAACAAGTACAACACGCTCAGTTTTTATTACCTCTATAAAACAGACTAAATACCTTCTTTGTTCAGCATATGCATGTTTCTTAAGACTATTGTAGATTTTGTTTGACAATTGAATGTCCATTCCTCGAGCGTCTCCAGTTTTAAATTCCACAGGAAAAGAATCTTCTAATCTAGCTGTATTTTTTCTTCCACTGATTTCCAAGTCATGTTTGGTCACTACTTCTTTGCCGAACATGACATAACCTGTAAAAGAGTACAAAAAACATGTATCTAATAATAGGCCTTATGCATTGTAGGTGTTTGTTGTACATATATTGCTGTGACACACCCAAAACTAAAAAAAACATTTTTGGCATGTTGGGTTTATATCTCAGTATATGCTCTGCTGTGTACAATTATCTGCGGAACTAACAATTGTTGACAAAAAGTTGTACTGTGTAGCAACAAAAAGAAGTGCTATTAAACAATAGTACCTAGCATTACATTAATTTTTGGACACCTTAACATGCAGCTTACAATTGAGGGTGGCATAAAATAGAGTAAATATAGTATATTGCAAACACACATTTGCAGAAAGCTGCAGACTAACTGTCAAATGGTATGTTGTAAAGCATATTGTTAATGTCATGTGCATAATGCATGTTTATTACAGTTTTTGCACATCAAATGCCTGTTGAGGTGCATTAGCCATTGAGCTAAGGCAAAATAATAAATTATACCACAACGCAATGTTACATTAGGCATTGAAATTTGTGAGGATAGCAGACCTTTGTCACTTTTGACTTGCAGCATATTTGAGCTTGGATCTTGTGCGTCAGTATCTGCATCATATTCAACTTCCGTGTCACTGTCATCATCATCAGATGAAAAAATCTCGTCCATGCGATAATTAGTATATGACAGTCTCACCTAAGCAAACAAACCAACATTTAACACCAATGTTGATACTAAACGAAGAATTTTTCATACCTTTGAGTTTTGGTTGACTGTGTTTTCTTGTCTTGTTAAATATTGGTTGTATTCTTTATCCATTTTGGCTTGTAAAAGTTGTGCGATGAGTAAATCGTTTGAAGTGTCCTCATTTTCATGTGCTTCGCCTCCGTCAATATCAAGGTCAGGTTCAACTACAAAATAAAATACCTTTAAAATATTTTTGATTACGAATAATTTTGCAATTCATGCACACAAGATAAATTTGTACTATGGAAATAACTAGTCTGTTGACGTTTCCTGATTCTTAATGTTTTTTTATCTGTGAATATTAACATTGAAATAAAAAACTATGTGCTTTACAGATTTATCTATTCTTCTAACACATTTTCAGACATTTGTTTACATTCTATTAATAATTTTCTAACACCATTAAAGTTTAAACATTAGCTGTTTTTATTTTTAGGAAAAATATAACCTAGAGGTTTCCTAATTTGTTTCTTTGTTCATAAATATTCAACCAAAATTTTGACTTTGTGTCATGGGGGTCAAAAAAACGCTTTTGTCATGCTGTTTAGTTTTATTTACCAGGGTTGGAGAAATCGTCCGCTGATTGTTTTCTGTCTTCGGCCAGTTGAAGTTGGTTAGCAAGCTGTTCGCTCATAACATCTTCGAACGATGTGTTTTTGTACGAGAATTCCTTGTTGTCCTTCAAACCCCAAGGGCTTGTCGGTATCCAGGGACTGTTCGGGGGTGTTTTTGACCCCTTTTGAAGTTTAATTTTGCTTGTAACCGGAATTGGTAAATTACTTGTTGTGGGAATTTCATTAATGACTACTTCTGGGCTTGATGCCATTTTATGGTGTTGGTGGTTTAATCGTTTAACCTAAAAATGCACCCTACTTTTAGAACCCTATTCATAACCTTAAAACAATAAAACATTCATAATTAATTTCTCTTAAATAAGCAACGACTGTACAATAACTACTTCTTAAACAGCACAAAACAAAACATTGTAAAAACTTCCATGCCACAAACCAATGCACTGCAAACTAGATTAATCTTAATAGAACTTTTAAGCGTCTTTTTGTTTGGTCAAACCTGGCTGACTTATTAAACTAAAACTGTTTTCAATTCGTCAACAACATTCCAGATGAATGTATTTTGCCAAATTGCATTTAAACACTTGTCAAAATGATTTCTACATCTCTTGAGCAAACATATATTGCACAACCGCCGTACAAGTCAAATAAACAAGTTTCAATTTCAGAATTGAGCTAAACACGCGTATGCCGGTATATTGTGACGTAACCGATAAACATTACGCAGCAGCGAGTTGACCAATCAAAGCAAAGCTACAAGTCGATTGAGCAACAGCTGTGAAATTCTGTTTCTGGTGATGAATTTTGCACTAAAAGTCAAAATCCAAAAACAAATAAAATCAGATTGGTTACTAAGCAAGCAATTTTTTTGCTTTGAGCTACAGAGCACCTTAAAAAATAGGACCAAAAATTTGAACGAAACATCAAGTTACCGTACGAAAGTTTTTATTAATATTTTTTTTTCATGTTATTTTTTTTCTATTTTTTCATGTTCATAATTTGTATCATCAGATGAAGCAATGTTCTTAGTTTATGCGTGCTTAAAACAAATTTGTTTTGACAAAAAATACAAAAAAGTGAAATTTACTGTCCCCTTTTCCGATTTATTTTCGCTCATCCGACATAAAATGAAAAGTCGCGGAGAAAATAATTTGTAGCGCATGTTTTAATTGTTATTGTTTCGCAAGTAAAAAATGGCGAATTTCATTCATTTTTGAAGTAATTTTAGCCTCTTAAACGCGTGAAAATAATGTAAGAAGGTAATAATTGCATTAACACGATGGTGGTGTCAGTGGAAAAGCTTCAGGAACACTTCAAGTCGAACGGAAAGACTAAAGAACATTCTGCACATTCGGCGAAAGTGCATTCAGTTGCGTGGAACTGTGATGGAAAAAAACTTGCTTCAGGATCTTATGACCAGACTGTTTCTGTGTACGTGCTGGAACGGGATCGTATGGTGAGAAAACAAAATATCTTTCATTAAGAGCAATTATCCACAAATACCTTTTTGCCGTTTTTTTGCGCGACTAACATAAAAAGTTATGACGTCTTGCAACCCAAATAACAGTTTAACTTTTAAAACTTTTAAAATAATGCAATTGCAAACTGTTGTCACCCCAAGCCACTTCAAAATATTTATTTTTGTGCACAAAAATGGCATGCCATTTTATTTTTTTTTAGTTTTTTTTGGAAGCATGCCCCTATGCCTTGGATTGTAATATCAGAAGATTTTTGGTTAAAGACAAAAAATAAGAAACGAACATGTTTCCACTTGAATATGCATGCATTTTTAATATTTGCTATGTTTGTTAAGTAATATTTTGTTATAATATCCTTCCTTAATGTTCATTAAAGGATACAACACTCAAAAAAATGTTTTTGTGGTATTTATCAAAAACTTTATGTTGCATCAATATTTTTTGAACTGTTTGCAGAGCAAAGATTTCACATGTAAAGGACATTCGGATAGTGTTGATCAATTATGTTGGCACCCAACAAGTAGTGATGTGTTTGCGACTGCATCTGGGGACAAAACAGTCAGAATATGGGATGCCAGGTCAGGAAAGTGTTCATCAACAATTAATACAAAAGGTATTTTTAACAAACGATAGCCATTGTGTACATTTTTTTAAACTTTTTTGTTTGTTTTATGAATATTTTGTCATCGCTGTACTCTGTTTGCAAATTATCGTTCAAGCTGTTCTTAAGATGACCGAGTGGTTAACGCAATTGCCTTGTGTTCACAAGATTGTGGGTGTAATCCTATTTCGGTCACTTGTGTTTTCCTGACCATGAAATTTTACTGGCAAATTTATTGCATTCAGACAGTGCCTGCCCACCAAGTATAAAACTGAACAAAATAAAACAAATACTGTTGAAATTTATATTTAATGTATCTTTTCTGTATAGGGGAAAACATTAACATTTGTTGGAGTCCAAATGGTCAAAGTATAGCTGTTGGCAATAAAGAGGATTTGGTGACATTTATTGACACAAAAAATTTCAAGGCAAAAGCACATGAACAATTTAAAGTGGAGGTAAATAAATGCATTTTTTAGTTTTCCAATTGTCTTTCTTTTAATTTAGCATAAAAAACTACCTTAATTTCAGAACTAATATATAGTTATTGTGCAGTACACTGTTGAAATAGGCTTGTATTTAACTGAATTTTTTTATATTTTGCAGGAAAGTGTCAAAAAGGCAATTTTTTTTGTTAATTTTTTTAGTATGATTGTAATTTTTAAATGTTTGTTTTAGATATATAGACAAATCTGGTTAATTGCATCAAAATTGTGTCAAATTGATGATGCGATTAACCGGATTCGTCTGTAGTTACAATGCTTATTTGTTTTACTTAATATTTTGTGTTTTTAAGTAAAACTATTTCAAACAACTCAATTTAGGTAAACGAAATTGCTTGGAACAACACAAATGATTTATTTTTCCTCACCACTGGTCAGGGCACAGTGCAAATCTACAGGTATATATACTATGTGTAAAATACCACAATACCGATTCTAACACAGTGTGTAAATGATGTTTTTCTTGGCAGTTACCCGGACTTAAAGCACGTCCAATCATTGTATGGTCATACAGCCAATTGTATTTGCATTAAATTTGACTCAACTGGAAAATATTTTGCCACTGGGAGTGCTGATGCCCTTGTAAACTTGTGGGATGTGGCCGAATTGGTTTGTGTTAGAACTTTTTCAAGGTAAGCATGTCTTGCAACACTAAAAACACTTGTTTAAGTACAAAGTGTCAGTTCAACTAGAATGCAGTAAATCTTAGTTACACCGGATTCATTTAATCGGGATTTTGGCCTAATTCGGGCAAAACTTGAGGTACTAATGATTTGTAATGAGGCAAGGCTTTAACTAATCAACATCGGTTAATCCGGATCTTCACCTAATCCAGACAATTTTTTGGGTTCAAACTGGTCCAGATTAACCAAAGTTTACTGTCTTACACATTTTCAAGGTGTCAAATTCCATGAAATGTCCAAATAAATATCGTTTTTACACACAGTAGGCATTTATTTATCAGTTGGTGTGTTTTCATGTACACCATTTTTGCTAATTTAACATTAAATAACATGACATTAATTTGGTTGTTAATAGATTGGACTGGCCTGTGCGTACCCTTAGTTTTAGTTATGATGGATTGATGCTTGCATCCGCTTCTGAAGACCACTTTATTGATATATCACATGTTGAAACAGGAGAAAAGATATGTGAGGTAAGGTTTGCTGGCAAATGTCTTCAACACAGGCCAGAAGTGATTAAAATATTTCTCCAGGTCCCATGCGACTCTCCCACATTTACAGTAGCTTGGCATCCGAAAATTAAACTTTTGGCATTTGCCTGTGACGACAAGGACAAATATAGTAGAGATGCTGGTACTGTCAAGATCTTTGGATTGCCAAATGATTGATGAAAAGCGGCAAAAATCATCTTGTCTTGCACTCATAGTGTATTAGCGAGTCTCACATGTCAGTTACTTATCCTTGATAAGAACCCATGCTGCAATTTTCGCTAAAAAGCCACTGCTATTTTGAAGGTCTCATCTGGTTTGTGTAGATTCCTGCAAAACTATTATTGCTCGCTGAATTACATATTTTACACTACCTGTCTGTGGTTCTAGCAGTTTCTTATTGCAGTACTGCGTATGTGCTCCTTCCTACCCTGACGTTAATAATAGGTCAGTTTTAGTATGGAGCATCGCTATTTTTGATGCTCGGTGCTCGACCGAGCAGTTGCACAAACTGACCCGAGCATTCAAGAATATTTTTTCCGCCTAAGACGGTACAAAAACGCGTGCTTCTGGGGCCTGTACAGCTTCATACAGTGCTGTTGACGTAAGGGGCCTTGGAAAGCTACAAAATTAGCGTGGAATTGGGAATGTTTTGTGACTACATAATAGTGATGGGACGGGTAATCGGTATCGATGGTATCGAACGATTTTAGTGGTATCGATACTCGTACTCGGTATCGAAATATTTTGTCTCAGTTTTCGATACCAACGTGCGAGTACCGAAGGCCAATTTACACCATAAGAATACGGGCAACTTTTGGCCTATATTTGCTTCGGACAGCACAAAATCAGGAAAAAGGTTCCGCCAGGTTACGTATATCATTTTCGCTATCATGTGGAGATTACATTTTTCGCAATGTGTGTGTGCACGCCTGCACCCCGACCACGGCAAAAAAATAGCCAGTGATATACAACTAAGTACAACACTACACTTAAGCACTCGGTAATCGTACTCGGTATCGAAGGTATATACATGTGGTACTCGGTATCGGTACTCGCTTCAAAACCTGGTATCGTCCCATCACTACTACATAATGCACCGAGCACCAAGTCTTGACGTGAGATGCTCGGTGCTCGACCAAACAGAACATTTGCTGTTTTGGCACATCCCTGTGTAACAACACACTTTTTGGCAAGACAAATGAATTGACTTTTATTGAAAATACCAATCGCTGAAGATCTGGTGAAATCAGTCAATTCTGTGCACGAAAAAAACAAACAAACATGAAAATAGAAATGAGGGAAATGTTTTTTACGGAGATTGTACCACAAAAAAGAAAAGAAAATGGCGTTGTCAAGTACTGCAATATACGTAACTGCTGTAATATTGACATGAAAATAGGGGAAACCCAAAACCAATGCCCAATAGAGTTTGATTCAGGAAACGAATTCAACGTTTTTCAAATTTCATTTCACGTGACTGTTTATGACGACATAACGAGCATAGTGACGTTATATTTTCGGACATGAGAAAACGCACAAGAACAATTTCAGACACACCTTTTACAAAAGCTTCACATAGACGGCTGATTTTGTTTCGGCCCTTAACGTTTCGACGCAAGGATTTCGAGAGAGGTATCGTGCGGCAAAGAAAAAAGTGGAACATACAGAAAACGAGAGAGGGCAAAAGAAAGAAGGCAAAACGTGTGAACTCGATTCCGGCAGTCGACATAAAGTTCACTGACACTTAACGTTCAAACTAGTAAGGTAACATCGAGGTTACTAAAGGTCAAAATTTTTTAAAGGTTACAAAAGGTCAAAGTTTATCAATGGTCAAAGGTTACAAAAGGTCAACCTTTATCAATGGTCACGGAGGGTCAAAATTTTTCAAAGGTTACAAAAGGTCAAACTTTTGCAAAGGCTACAAAAGGTCAAACTTTTGCAAAGGTTACAGAAAGTCAAAATTTTTCAAGGTTACTAAAGGTCATAAAAAGTAAACTTCAAGTGTAGGCAGTGACAGGCCCGATCCTTACTGCAAATTTTTGTCACATAGGCTACAAGCCCTTTGATAGTGCAACACATACGCTATTGTATAAAGATTCAAATTTCCATGGGATAACATAAATCCCCAGGCAGGCTTGAAGAATTCACATCAGATTCTGCATTCGCTCCGTCACCGTTTAGTTGTGAAGTAAGTAAATCAATTTCGTCTTCCAGAGCTTGGGATCTTTTGTACATTTGCACGTAGTTAAGTTGAAGTTGCTTCTGGTACCTACATAAAAAAAAAACAATGTTTTACCGGTGGTTCTCAAAGGGTTTTACAGTGACCTTGTTAGTTTATAGGGCAGTACTGCTTGTTAGGGTGAACCAGTGGTTAAATTGTTTTCAACGCAAAACACAAACACGGGAAATTAAAAAAATAAAGTTTAAGTTGGAATGTAATGGAACAAATTTCTGAATTTGATTTCAAACAACTAAACGTCAGAAATTTTTAACCAGGTTGCTGCTTTGGGGTAAATATAAGGATCATTTTGTTCCAACTTTGTCCAAGCTGCTACATAATGTCACGCACACAAGATATACTCTTAAAGAACTTTGTGTAGATGGCATTTTAACAGATTTTTAAGTAAAACCATAAGTGAATTTTTTACTGTAAATGCGGCCAATAGGTAAACTGTACAAACCAGTTAGTTGCCTCTAAGTTACCGTAGAAACTACTAAATCCGATGAGACATACCTGATTACCCGGCTTTTCTCCTGAGCCCATTGCTGTCGCTCTTTCTCAAACTGTTCCGCTTGAGCGGCGCTACGTCTTTCCATTTCTTCAACCCGCCTCAACAAGTCATCCGTGTCGATATCACGCTTGAGTGGCGCGAGGTAGTTCCTATCGTCTCCAGATGGCGCCAAAGGGTCATCCAGCCTTCGCTCGAGCTCAGAGACCACGTGATCGCTTTCTTGTAGCTTCGCGCTGAGCTGCGCCGCCTCTACGTCACGTCGTTTGAGTTGTGCGCAGAGTTCTCTGTTTCTTGTACGGAGGGCTACAGCTTCGCCTGTCCGCTGTGTCAGTTCAATTTGTTTCTCTTTGAGCTGTCGTTTCAAATGGGCGACCTCTCCGTTTTTGTGTTGAATCTGGGATTCGTTTTCGTCGATTCTCGCCCGTAGCTCCGCAGCGACATCCTGCTGCCGGGATTGCTTCTCGATGACGTCAGACATGGTTTTGATGCGATCTTCGAGCTGTAAGAAAATAATCTTATAATTATATATTTAACGGAAACAAGTTTAATGGTGAAAATAACGGCCCAAATAGACGTAAAAAGTGACATGCTTTATATTTCAAACGTTTAAACTTATGAACAGATCCGTATCTAGTGTTCGAAACGGAAATAACTTTCAGAAATTGTCACATAAGTAACCTATTAAAGTAGGAATTTGGACTTTTATTTGTTTTGTGGAAAAAAATGTTTTCGATATATTATGTAAAGTATTTTGCCCTTCAAGTTTTGAAACATATTTTCACTTTACAACATCATCAGTATCTGTATAAGCAAGCATTTGATGTTTTATGACTTTAAATCAATAAACATAAAAGGTTCATTATAGTCTTCATATACCAAGCAAGTACGAGTGTTGCAATATTTTACCCTAATATATATTTAAAAAGCATTAGCACAAAATATTTTGGGACATATAATCTGAAAACATGACCGTTAATTCTATAAATCATGTGTTGACTAAAAACTGCCAACAAATACCGTTTATTATAACATATTTTTATAATTCACAGTATTTACATCAAGTATATTCTACCGAAAAACTTTCCCATACAAAATATTGCACAGTAGATTAAGTGTAACTGTATTAACATTTCCCTTGGGAATACAAGACAGTTTATCCCTTCCACAGCAACCGATCAATTCTAACACGACTTCACTTTCAAAAAGTTGTCACAGCCAATTTTAAAGCCATTTTCAATCCAACGTTAAATTGTACTTTCTGACATAGAGGTTTCAAATAATGGCAATTATTTTAAGGCCCTTTCTTTGTTTTTTTAGGGTAGCTGGTATTTTGTAAGACTATACGGAGTTTAAAGTCAGCGTATGCCTATGGGAAACATGGCTGATTAAAAAGCATTAGTGAACATGCGTTATAGTTAATCACATCAAACAATTAAGGCCGAAGCCTAAATGTACAGATATTGAAGAGAGGGCTTAGAGCAGGCTAAAGTAAGAGAAAGAAAGAGAGAGAGAAAAAGAGCAAAAGGAAAACAGTAGAACGACAAAGCATAGAAAAATTCAGTAATAAAGTAAAAAGTAAAAAAAGGGTTAATTTGGTTACCTCCACATTTGTTAATAACAGTTGCTTGTTTTCGTCTTTAGCCAACTGAAAATTTCTTTCAAGCTTTTGCTGCTGTTTGAGTACCTTGGCAGTCTGTCGGTGTGCACAATAAAATACAACAAGCGCTTGTTAGAGTTTAGTAAGGGTTGCTGTTACATAAACAAGCACACTACAATGAAAACAATTAACGATACACATGTGAACTGGTCTAAAGAGGGTCTCCAAACGAGTTATGATGAATCCAACCGTATTATTTTTGTTTTTAGGGCCATATAGATCGTTTTTTAGACATAAACCTCGGTTAATCCGGATCTTCGCCTAATTCGGACAAAACTCGAGGTTCACCTTAATGGTTCACAGCGGTCAATCACGTGACACAAAGGCGCGAATTTTAATCACGTGACCTTCAAACGCGGTTTAGAGGCATTGATGTGAAATAAGACGAGCTTACGGGTTGTTAGAAGTTCTGTGTGGCAAACGGCATTATGTCCAATTAGAATAGATTTGCCAAATGGCTAGCGACGCGTAAAAATACTTCGGTTATGCTGAAAAATGATTTTTAGTTGCACAGTGGACCATTATGCGTGTGTTTTTTTTTTGGTAGTTTTATTTGTAAACAATTAAATGACAAATTGATTTTTTGCCATGGTAAAGGTTTAAAATTCTTACTTATATTGGACAACCGTCTAAAATGTCATCTTAAACAGTCAAATATTTATCAATTAAAGTCAAAATTATTGTTTTGCCTATCACAAACTATGATTTTAACTACTCTAAAATCAAGGTGTTACATATATATCAATCATAATTCATTTTGCGTACATTCAACAGCATGTCACAAAAACGTTAATTTAAAGGTTAAACAGTAAACCATGCATGCCGCATTTGAAAATAGAACCCGAACCTACCTGTGAACGAAGCTCGTTGGAATATTTCTGTTTTATCTCGAAAATCTCTTCATCCCTGGACATATTTTGTCGGTCATCGTACACCTGTCAATCAAACGTCACGTGATATTAAAAAAGGCGGCGCATCAAAGCTGAAAGTCAAAAATTTTCATTCGCAGTTGCTTTTTTACGCGAATTTTTTTAGGCAATGACGTAATAGGTTGATGACGTCATTAAGAACGGATGTAAGAGCCGTGTGGGTCCGTGTTAGACACTTGAAGTGTTTACGGAACGCCTACGTTGTGTTGTCCATTGATTGACGTTTAGCGAAAGCAGATTAACCGAGGATCATAATTTGCTTGTGGCCGATGACTGACATGAAATTGAGAAGCGTTGAAATGATTTGATGTTTCAACTGTCGCAGGAGAACATGTAATATATTAGTAGAATTCAAAGGCGTCACGTTTTTGATTTTTTTACATATACAGGGTTCCCGCACAATTTTCGTTCACAAATTCCATGACTTTTCCAAAACTTTTCAAGGAAAAACAAACAAATTTCCATGACTTATTCGAAAAAAAATCGAGCAATTCCCATAGTAAAAGTAGTAAAGAGGCTTTGGTATATGCAGCCAATTTACCATACTTACAACGAATATTCATATGTTACGTGATTTGAAATTCCTATCCCTATCTGGCAATTTTAGGGTAAAACAGTCGCCAAATTCCATACTTTTTCAAGGACTTTTGCAAAAGTTGGCTTTTTTCAAACTTTTCCAGGCCTTAAAAATACAAATTTAAATTCAATAACTTTTCCAGGTTTTCCATACCCGCGGGAACCCTGTATATAGTGTGCGATATTGTCAAACAGAACGCGTTAGAGGGCTTGTCAAATCGTTATTACATATTTTGCAACATTGGTTTGCAAATAACTGTACGGTTTATGTTGAAAACTTATGAAAGTTTGTTCCTAGTAATAAGTATATTTTCACAGCATAACGAGATGACCAAATTGTAAAAATATTTGTTTTAAAATTTTGACAAATAAAAATCGTAAATATGTATTAGTCACAGGGAAAAGAATAAATCATTTATATTTTTGTTAATTTTAACCCGAAAAACTTCTTGGCCACTCGCAACAGTTTTTACACAACTCATAAAAAATATACGTTTTTGTTCAAATCTTACCAAAATCAAAAGATTCATTAGGAAACACCCAAAAATACAACTTAGAATGTTAACCTACCATGTGTAAAGCCTTTTCATTATCTTCAAAACTTCGTCGTAGCATTTCTAGCTCGCTTTCCTTAGCTTTCACACGGCATTCCAAATCACGAAGCATTACGTCATCGCACATAGTTCTGGAATTCAGAAGACAAAGTGTAAGGATGGTGTCATTGAAAATCAAATCAAGGCATTGGGTCTTTGATATTGCAGAACTCGAGGTATAAATTTGAATGTAACTTTAGTTAATGTACTGATTTGTAATAGTTTTATTAGGAAAATACCTAAACTACATAAACTATGTAATAAAGAAACAAACTACGGTAGACTTCGGTTAAACTGGATTCGATTAATCCGGTTCTTTGCCTAATTCGAACAAAACTGAAGGTACAAATGATTTGTAATGTGGTAAGGCTTGAACTAATCGACATCGTTTAATCCGGATCTTCGCCTAATCTGGACAAATTTTTGGTCCAAACGGGTCCGGATTAACCGAGGTTTGCTGTATATATAAATGCTGGTAGCAAAATGTTAAGAGCCTAGCTTTTTGTAACTGGTCTGAAAATACTGTGTTATTTTGCCATTAATGTAGTTTTCAAGCAACAAACTTAACACTGTGCTTTGCAAAATTTCACTTCCTTATTTGGCAATTTTAATTTGTAGACAAGTGTTTCAAACACACACTTCCAGATAGGGTCTACCGGTATATCGAATACCAACAAAATGTCACTGAAAACGGACACCTAGATATGATATACTGTTTGGTATTGTAACTCATATCGGAAAACTGCACAATACATTCAAATCAACGTAATTTAAGCAACCTTTTTTATATCTGATCTACACAATAGGTCCTGGCCTTTTAAACAACTGTAGAAAAATACTAATGAACTTGCTTTAAAAAGACTCAAAAACGTCTAAACGAAACCTTTTTACATACAAAACTCTTTCAGGTATGCATGCCTGTAAACAGTTTAAAAAATGCGCAAGTAATTTATCATACAGCCCCGGAGAGAAAGCAACGCACACGGAGGTTATAATTGCTTCAGCGAACTGGTACAGTTATTTATCTTGGCTTGTGACCACACTGTACGCGGTCTAGTAAGATAAGGGCACTGTACTGACAAGATGACATAGTACTACTGATATCAGAGACTTGCCAAGAATTTCATGTCAACATACGAACTTGTTTTGTAGCAAGCAGTCGTTGTGTGTCATACATCAAACAAACTGGGCTGTATGCAAAGTTTTCAAACGTTTTTGGGCTTGAAATTACAATGTGCCCATCAAATAGTATAACGTAGTCGCTTTTTAACAGGTTCACATGGAAATTTATATTAAAACCAAGCGCAAATTTCACGTTTTGGGTGGGCTTGTGGGTAAACTTATAGGTAAACTAGGATAAAATGTTACAACTTGCGATACAAATGTTATGTCTGTAAAAAGATATTTCAGCATATATATCTTGACCATAAAAGGAAATAACGGACCCGATGTGCACTAAACCTCGGTTAAGCCGGATTCGGTTAATCCGGATCTTCGCCTAATTCAGACAAAACTCGAGGTACAAATGATTTGTAATATGGTAAGACTTAATCGACATCGTTTAATCCGGACAGTTTTTGGGTCCAAACAGGTCCGGATTAACCAAGGTTTACTTTATATACGTTGAAACCAGCACATTTTATTATCAAATAGCAAAAAATAAACTTACTTTGGTGACATTTGCAACGAAACATCCGATGCGTTGAGGTCAGTCTCATGCATGGCACTATGTGTGGTAGAAGAAGACACTCTCGCGCTTGCGTAGCCTTCTGATCCGGAACAGCTAAAACTCCCACCAGTTGTGTTGACCACTGGTATACTTGTGACTGAATGACGGCCTGCACCAAAACATAGCAACTTAAAGACGTTTTCTAGACACACCTGGTGTATAACCTGCTATATATAGCCTACGGTGGCATACGGATAGGAGGCTTTAGTGGGCGCGTGTCACAAGTATAATACTTGAAGTTTCGGAAATATAAGTCGGCGGCTTAATTAAAGCAGGCGCTCCCGGTGGCAAGAAGGACAATAATAAGCTTGTAAACCGTAGTTTGTGATTGTAATTAAAGGCCACGCGAGGCTATGAACTGTGTGATGTCGTGTTTTTTCCAGACACGTCGCAAAAATGCCTGTTTTTGAGGGTTTAAAAATTGGATGGATAATATCACGCAAGTGGTCTCGTAATTTAAAGAAACATGTACAATATATTGGCCTTTGCACGCAATTTCAGTTTGCAAGGCTGCCAAACATGTAATTTGATACGATTGTTTTTTTTATAAATTAATCAAAAACAAAATACTTAATCTTTGTTATTTCACACAGTTTCAATACCGTTTTCCATTTTGACCATTTAATTCATTTTATTTTCGTTTTATTCATATTTTCAAGTAAAGTACCAAAACTTTGACAGAACCAGTAGCGGCCATACACGAAAAAAGCAACGCATTTACAGCCCATTATAATTTTACCATGCGGCCCCACAAACAGTGTTTATCAGTGCCCAAAGCCGCGATAAAGCCACACTAGATAAATTTCCTTTTCAAAGTCTCACGTTTTCGTAGAAGTCTCAAAAATCCGTCGCACAAACAAAAAGCACAGCGGCGTTCAGCCATTTGTTGACAAACAACAGTGACAGTTAGCCTAACTATGACGTCACTGAGACAGTCGGCTTATCTATGACGTCACACTTAGTCACAGTAATTATGACGTCTCTAAGGTAGAGGTTCAAAAGTCAAGTTTAAAAGTTTCATATACAATGCTTGTATTGTTTACATGTGTGATTTTATGTCCATATTTGCAAAGTATTGGACTGTTTTAAAACATTACCCGAGATAAATGATACATAAAACTGAGAAAAAACAAAGTGTTTAATCAAAAGTAAGCTTAATTTTTGTTTTTGTAAGTTTTCAAAATGCTGTAAATTATAAAATATTTTCCCAAAACGCATTTGTTTTAATGAGACGAAATAACTTAGTTAACTTTAAGCGTATGACTAATATTTTCATGGTTCCTTCACTAGACTATTTTATTTCTTTTCTATTAATACCACCCTGCCAAACAACACATCAATTTTTGATCGAAAAGAACTAAAAACATAGTCAACTTTAACTTGCAGCTAGTTGGCAAAAAACACATCAACTTTTGGTCGCAAAAATTCTCATAACATGGTAAATTTTATCCTGCAGTAAAATAGGTCTGCACTTGCCAACGTTCAACAACCTTACCTGAATCAGAATGGGTTGATTCGCAAGACACACTTCGCTTTTCTTCCAGAACATTAGCACCGTAGCTGCCTTGCGGAGAGTGCTCTGTGAAACACAAGAGACCAATAACGTCAAAGGGCGGCCTTGCAAAACCAGATAGCGTTACAAGTTGGATGCTACGACACCGCTGCATGCCTTTGCTGAGAGGGCAGGCAATTTTGGTTGGCGCAAATGGCCTCTACGCGCCCAAAAGCCACCACAACGAGCTTAGATAATAGTGTTGCGTAGACAAACTGCCCGAAATTCTAGCGCCGCGGTACGATGAAAAATAGGTCTAGCTGGGTGGTTACCTTTTGTTCGACTCTAGTGATTTATTGACACAATTAAGGGCGAAGATTTTGTTCACGCTAAACACCTAACATCAAACAAACACTACGAAAATGCTGCTTTTGGTGCCCCCATTATTTGCGCACTGAATGTATTAAGTAAAACACTCTAAAATTAAATTTATGCCTTTAAAATTCTACAAAATATGTTGTTATACCGAAATATGCATTTTTTTCTTTGTATATCGTGCACTGTACTACGCGCATTCAGTGTTATTTACCCTGATGAAGGCGACCTGTACAGGACGTCGAAACGTCGGTACAAAAATATAAATGCAAGAAGAGCTGTATAAAGTTGATATTATACATGGCAGCAACGGCTTGTATATATGTTGTTATATTTTCAAACTTAAAAAAAGTATGGTAAAGTAAAGAAGTTCCATTAATTTTTATTAAACCAGTCTAAACTAACTGTTTGTTTTTACACGAAAACGGTTACAGCTTATTATATCCATAGTAAATTTTACGAGTACGATTAAAAAATGCAAATAATTTGTGGTGTTTTGCTTTGCAATAACAAGGCGCAAAGTTCTCAATATTTTACTAATCGTGTTTCATAGCGCAAAATACAATGCGAAAAAATAGACATACCGTTCGGTTCCCAGGAGGAATGGCAATGCGCAGGAGACAGACTGTCACGCACAGCTCGTTGCTTCAGTGGTGGTTTAAACGCTGTAGGACGGAGAATGGTGGTTCCCGCTGGTACCTAGACAACAAAATCACCATATCAGTTGATCTTCTGTCATAAAAAAGCCCTGAAACCATTGTATGTTTCTTATTTTTGATATATATGTGCGTTAAAGTGATTTTTTAACAGCATATATAGCAGATTTTGTATTTTAAAGTCCACTGTTCGTTAGAACGTATAAAAAGATATATTACACAAAACAGATTGTTACAAAAACTTAACGAATTTATAGCAAAAACGTACTTTTTCTAACAAATTGGTTTATAACACGTAAACAACTTATTTTGTCAGTTTTATTGTCCCAATTGCATTCGCTACCGTTGTAAACCTTATTTCCTGACTACATTGGCTTGTAAACGGTGACAAACATTTGGACTGTGGAGGGCATTGTGAGAATTTTGCCAATTTGCCCAAGGGAAGCATGAGGTCATTAGGATGTGGTTAGATGACGATCTAAGCAAAGTTAAGCTGGTTTCGGTGGCCGGGTTTAGTTACCACAGGGCTTTCTTCACACGAGAAATTTAGGCTTAAAGTTCAACTTATTATTTCATCGTGTACTGTACACATATAGAACATTAGGGACATCTTATAGAAACTAAAGACAGAGTGATGTGTTTTTTACGACCCATACCGATTATCGATAATTAAGTAGGCCAAATTCGATATTTAAAGCCGATATTTTGTAACAGCAAAAGGCCTAAATTCGTACCTTTTTAACGGCAAAAACTTCAACGTTTTTTAAAATGCGACCGTTGGGTGAATGTACGACAAAGTAAAGAAAAGTAGTAGTATAAAGGTCGTGCTTTGCTATACCTCTTGTCGTATGCGCAAATACCAGGGCGTTTATAAGTGGCTGATTTCAGACCACACCAAAAGTCGACGGAAATAAAAAGGCGAGCCGACGGGACGCTAAAATTTCGACAATGGTCAGGAACTGTTGTTTCAAACAACAAAACTTTTAAGGGTCCTTCATGCGCTGAAAGGGCCCGGGGTGTTGGCACAATGACCATTACTTGCTGGTACTGGGCTGTCTTAAGTATGGGCATTCATATTGGATTATTTCACCGGCTTGTGCACGCTATGACCACACGCTTGAGCGCGTTTCTAAACCAGCTTTGTTCAGTGGTGCGTAAAATTGTTTTAAGGTAGTTTACACCAGTGGTGGGATTCAATTTTTTGTCAGCCGGTTCTATCACAAAAGTCATGTTTTTCAGCCGGTTCTGTTACAAAAAGTCCATTGACAGTAACCAGTAATGCTAACCGGTTCGCTAATCTCATAAAATTTCGTGAGACGGTTCTATAGAACCGGTGCGAACCGGCTGAATCCCACCACTGGTTGACCCATCAGTACTTTATTCCAATTTTCCGTTGTTAGTTGGGGCCAAATAATCGTTATTTTTCACAATTTTCTTGGGGGGAAGGTTTCACATAAAAACAAAATATCAAGAAAGCCCTATTTAAGTTTTGAACATATGTGCACGTTCAACATATTTGGATACCTAGATTGTGAAATTATTGACATTTTTGGGAGGTTGAGCCATCAAACAAATGTTACAAAGGGCAGGCGCACTGAACAATGACTTGGCGAGCTTTTAAGTTCTGGAATGCAAACATTGCGCAGCGACACCGCATAAGAGTATGTGCAAACAGTTTAGTTGGCTAAAAATATCAGACCAAGACTTGGAATACATACAAAATTTAGGCTTTTTTACTTTACTCAATTAGGACAACTAAAAAGGTCAAATGGTGCTATAGTTCATTGGTGAATTAATGTGGTTTTGGGTTTTATAATACGAATAGTTTAATAATGGCCCCTAGTAGTTGTTGTTGTGCCAAGTTATTCCCAAACCAAATTAGTAAAGAAATTTATAAACTATGTGAGTTTGCGAATAGCCTTTAGAGCGCGCCAAAAATTTCCCAATACCAGCCTTTAACTCCCATGGGCTTTGCGCAGAATACACAAGCCCGGCATATTAAACTTGACGAAAAATCAAAAATTTCGAAGCAAATGTGCAGAGAATCGATAATAGACCCATCAAGGCCGGTTTAAACAAAGCACCCGAGTTTATTTAAACAACCATCCCGTCCAACGACGAATCAATACTCAATTGCACGGCGCAAGGCCTTGGGGTTTTACCATCAAACAAAGACTGATCGGCGAGTATTGATGACGTTGTCAGCACGAACGCGTCATGCCCCAAGGGGTTTTGCGTGCATGCACTATAGCCCTTGTATGGCGGCTCGTTAAAGGTAACAAGACCACATCATAGGGGCCGATCCTTTTGTATTCGTGTGCATTAACAGATGGTCGTCATGGAAGCAAAATCCATGGGTGTCTTAAAACCATTCGGTGTAGTATATAGACTTTACTGCGAATATTTGCGCCTGTGTTATAGCTGTTGGCCAAAAACAGCATTTTTAACTGCTTTTGTATGGTACCTTTTGAAGGGGAATGATTGAGGGCAATGTTTCCATAGATTTATGGCCACACACATAATTTTCTCTGTGTGCTATTAGACAAGAATGACATTTTTAACTGCTTTTATATGCTATCGTTTGCAGGTTAATAATTACGTGAATTGAGCGCCAAATTTATGGTATGCCTGGCCATGCACACAATTGACCACTATAGGCGATATCAGATGTGCACGTTGTGGCCATACACAAGATCTTGTGCATCAAACACACTGTTATGGGGTACATACCGCTGTACCAACAATTAAGAACCTTTGACTACGTTTAGGATTAAACCGAAAAATTCCCACACAAAACCTAGAAAGACGATTCATACCTTGTCCAGAAGTAGTTTCCCAGACACGGGTGCCAATTTCGGCGGTTCGTTGACCTCTATTGCGTCACCAATGACCTCTGGCATTGTCCACGTGTCCGATGTGTTGTTAGGGCATTGTGATGTTCCTGAGGACTGCAAGGTATCTGAGCTTCCCAGCGAAGCATACGAGGAATGGAAACCCGATGCCTTAACCGGTGCATGCTTGGTCTTGGCTGTCTTGAGCATGTTCCAAGTTCCTTTAGCGCGGGCGGCCGTCTCTTTAACGTCTGTAGCGCGGGTTAAATCGTAATACGAGTTCTGGGTTGTCGGGGGGAGTTGGTAGTCATTTGATGGCCGTTGTCGCCGCCGGTTTTGCACTACTTTAGCGCTGGTGGCCGATAAATTCACATAGTCGTGTGTATCAGTCAGTTGCTTTGGTTGCATTGTGTCCATGTGGGTGTTACGTGTGGGCTCCGACAAGTACAGCGGTTTGATGAGGCGATTCGCGCCGTTGCTTTTCCAAAAACCTTTCTTGGTGGCTTCTTTAGGTTTGCCTGTATCGCCCTCACACGTTGCACTGCCACTTCTGTTTCCCTTTTGCCCGTTCAGCACATTAGCGGGGCTGTTGACTGCAAATGCTGCACCGGAGTCGCTGTATCTGTTATGTGACAAAACAATATAAGGATGCGGTGACTTAAATTTAAGGACACAAGCTCACTTTTAAGTGTCCTACTGTAGCCTTTTTCACGTTACCTTAGTGCGGTTAAATATAACTTTAAGCACAAAACCGCAAGTATTTATTGCGTGCTAACAATTACATGTTAACAATTGCATTTACTGCAATAAACACTTTTTTTAATTTTATAAAACATTCCATCTTAAACTTCATACCCAAAATTCAACTAAAAACCTGTTCACAAAAGGTATTTGTAGTATAAATACATGTACAGGTTTCAAGACTGACCTCCATAACTTTGCTAAAAATGGTCTTTTATCTACAGGTTAATGTCACATTTTATCTGCAGACAGTACATATAGTGTGGGCCCATAAGGTCTCATCACTGCAGCTGGTGACTAGACATACACCGTATTGGCTAGTATAGCTATCCAAGCTGCACTGATGATACCTTACATGTCAAAACAGTATATGTACCCTCTGCAGTTAATCATTTATTGGCTTGTTGCTTTTACAAAGTCAAGTTAACTTCAACACATTTGTTAAGAAAGGCCATCTACCTTCTGTTATTTTTCGACTTCGATTTTGAGCTTCCAGCGCCATGAGTCAACTTATCCGAACTGCTCCAACGAAACGGTTTTAGGCTGATCTTATCCAAAGAAGACCGCAATTTTTCTTTCACGCCGAGTGATGTTTTCGGTGCGGCGGACTCAAATCCACCGTTATCGCTTCCTGAACTGTTTCGTCTATTTTTCTTTCCCCTTTGGCCTGTTTGTCCTTCATTTAAAGCACTGCTTGCACTCCCCATACTGTTACGGGGGGTTATATTCTGATTTAGGGGGTGTTGGTGGCGTATGTATTGTTGTTCGCCGGGACTACAGCGTCTATGGTATTCTTCTTCGTCACCGGAGAAATAAAGCACCGCTCCTTCAGTTTGATCTGGAGAATAATAGCTAAATACTTCCTGCCCGTCCCAGTAAGGGTTAGAATCGTCAGTATGGTATCCAGCACTGTATAACAACTGCTGCTCTGTGTCGATTTCTGATGGAGTTTCTGGCAATGGTGGAAGACTGGCTATTTCGATTCCAGCAAATGTTCCAGCAAAGTACGGTGGTGGGGCTCTAGTTGAAGCACTGACTTTGCTGTAGGGAGGCAAAGCTGTATGTGGGTGTGTTCGCTGGTAGCTGTATTCAGAATGAGCGTGTTCGTTCGCAACGGCAGACATTGCTACAACAAGTACAGTTTGTCCGTGCGTCTGTAAAGAAATCAAAACATCGGTTGTCACGCTAAAGCTCCACAATTCAATACTTTAATCAAATACACAAAAAACTTGACACAATGCTTCAAAGACCTTTTTTACAACGGTATGTTCTGTAAAACAGGGTTAAGCATAGTTAAAACCGACACAAATAATTGCTTGTGGCCTTATTGCAAAGCCAACTTGATTTTAAAAGTTTAACAAGACGTTTTTCGGAAAGCCTAAAATCTGTGAAGCAACTTCTACAGCCATGTGTTGGTTTCCTAGTTTCCCATTACTGAGTTTCAACAGACCGAAATTTTGTACACAGATTTATACAAAAGAAACGGATCTCACGTTGAAACTGAAATCAGAGTCTTTCCAGGGTATAGAACCGTGTCTCAATTAAAATTCCCTGCTGGTTAATCAGCTATTGTACAAAGCTCTTTCCTCAATCGCGTCCTGGTCTATTATTTCGTCGTAAAAAGAAGGGAGTACCAATACAGCAAGCAAGAAACCTGTTTCGGCACCACAGGGAATCGCAAGACCGTTCATTCATTGACTTTTCCCCGTTTGAGCAAGCCTGCATTCATACCCCGCCTACCGAAACGACAGCTAACTAATAAAGTCCACGTTTTGAGGTTAAAACGTTAAGGGCCTCACTGGAAAAACAACTTGGGCTTTCAAATTGGCTGTCCACTTTTGCCTTAACGCACGATTGCACCACCTGAATGCAGGTTTGTGGCTATAGGGGAAAAACAGCAGTTTGTTTGACGCTGAATAAGGCCTTCTACACCCCACCTTGACATAACAATCCACAAATAATACGATACGACGCACCTACAGCTATATATTTTTGAATTGCCATGATTTTAGACTTCCTTTTTTGAAAAATGCTCTTTCTTTTCTATAGCTCAAACGGGTCAAGTTTTAAGTACAGATGTGCTTGCATTACAATACATTTGAAAGTATAGGTTCCGTTTTGCAACGTAGGATACAAATTAAAACGCTTAACATCGAGCATAGTAAGTTTAAAACACACTTTACACAAGTAATCAATCTACCTGCACTTCTCGTAAGCGACGCAACGACTGTGAATGTCATGTTAGACCGCCTAGGGTTAAAACTTCAAAATGAAACCATTCTTAAACTGCAGTCGGTCTGTGTTTGAGTTTGACTGACACTAAATACCAGCACGCCACCGCTTTACAAATGTTAACAGTTACCACGCTCTACTTTGAGCCACAAAGAGGCCTTGCCTTCTTTGAACCGTATCAGCAAACAACGCACTAACTTCGCAAGACTGCAAAAAGCCGACATGCAGAGACTGTATCCCGCGTTTATGACGTCATAAACGCACAAGAAAAAATGCCGGATAATCAGACTTGTTGACATGTGACCGATTATTGTTTATTACGTAACAGAGAGAACATGCTTATTAGCCCTGGTTGTCTAAAATTCCGACCTATTGAGAAAATGTAACATCTAGAAATGCGTTTTTTTCGTACCCTAGATCCGCAGAGACCTACAGCAATTCTCAAGTGAATAAAGGCGCCAATTTATTAACAGTTTTTGGTTGGCCACTAAGCCAGCAAAAACCCTAGTAGGCTACTTTATCCTGTAACGGAAATCTTAGTGAGTCGTTTCATATCAAATTGCCGACATGACCAATTACGCAATTATGATCTAAGCGGTGGTATTGCGGTATTACCTCCATTGAAGTTTTATTTTCGTTCGGGTGTGTTAGGGAAATGGCTGGCCCTCTCGGAATGGCCTTTATGTTTGCGAAACCATTAAAATCTCGAGAGCCATTGGCTGCTGGTCAGTCACTGGACAAGAGATTGGCCATTGGCAATATGAGATCATTATCTTACAATTAAATCAGAACGACATGCTTGTATACATGCTCTGTTGCTCGCACTGGTAGCTTGTCCAGGCGCTGCACTGAAGGTGCGACGCTACACGTGCTATTATACAACGTATTGATTGGATATAAATTGCCCTATTGGTACTGAAGGCTAACTAAAGTAAACCATACTGTGCTTAGAACTTCCTTCCAAAATATAGTATTTTGCCTTCAAATTGCAACACTGCTGTGTTTTCTGTAGTTAAACGCTTATACTGTCAAGAACTAAACAACTGAGTTAAACGCTTATACTGTCAAGAACTAAACAAACTCAAAACAACTGAGCTATCTAATTCAACAACTGCAGTTTTGTATTGTTGCAACGCTCACATGCGCAGAAAGAAGGGGGTCTAACTTTGTCATGGCAGCAAAACATTTGCGGCGCACCTTCAAAAACAAACAAACTGACATCCGCGCTATCGAGGCGGCATTCTAGAACAAGTTAACATCGTTAGTAGCGAGTCGGCCAGCGTGACTGATGGCCGCATCCGTGAAAATGCGATTGCTTCGAAAGTAAATACAATCTCCCATTGTGCCCACAGCGGGTAACTCAAAGTAGGCGATAAAGTAAACAGCGGTTTTATAATCGCAAATCGCTGTTTATAAAACTTGCATTTCCTGGCAGGTGCTGCTATAATTAGACTGTAGGCGGTAACCGTGTTTATTGTGCTACATGGTAAGTTGCTACTTACCATGTTCACTAAACAGTAAAAATGCGCAAAACATAGTAATAAAGACTTTCCAATAAAAATCGCAGAACATTTTGAATAAAAGCAATAACAACTGTACAAAATCGGTATATATTGTAAAGTAAGTGTCTGTATTTTCTTTTGCTGCGTAAATAATAGTCGGTGCTTAAAACAAACACTGAAGATCGAATTCCATTGTGCAGCAGGTGCTAAAGTTCACACACTAAGTGATGTTATTACAAACACAAGATTGGATTCGCTAAATTGGCACTTTAAACACGCAAAGGTGTCAGTACCCTGTAATTATTCTTTTTACAGCTCTATGGCTCGTTCGTATCTGATAACCCCGTTCTAATTGGCTTATCTAGTGACAAGACGGTTGCACGTTCTGCATGTTGTGGAACCAACGGCCCTTTCTCATTTTGCCATTTTGGCGCCTTTTAAACAAACAGTTTTAGCAAACTATAGCAATTTTAATCCATTTTTTATGAGCTTGTCAGTTTAAACTTTAGTTTGTACTTGTAACTTGAATAACTTCTACTAAATTCAGTTTTACAAAGCAACTGCACAATGCTAGCAAAGTGGCTATCACGAATTCAGCCTTTTTGAAAGCATGAACCTTATCGGGTCGTTTAAACCAGTGAGCAAACACATTGCGACGTCAAATATGCGAAGAAAAACACAGAAAAACCGCCTGGCAAACAAAAGCTACCCCATGCTTCGATGACTCCGTAGCTTTTTAAGTTATTTGGGTAGTGGAATAAACCCTATAAAGTTTTACACCATGGTCAATAAGACCCTTTACGTTTGAACAACATACCTTACTTTTAAAGGGTTTCGGTTTATCTTAAGACTTGCCAAATAGTACACATGTTTATGTATAGGCTACATACCATAGTGACTGATGGGAGTCATTTACACAAGACTTGACCAAGAATTTTGCAAACACGCATTTCAAGGTTTCATGTTCGACTCAAACATCAGCAAATAAAACATACATATCGCAAAATCTTTAACTTGATTTTACAACATACCCAGTAGGCTAAGTTGTAACCTGCTTAAACCTAGCACTATAATATGACCTTACTGTCTTTTCGAGCTTATCCAAAGCGATTGATTGTAAAAAGATCAATGTCACTGCCAAATGCAATATGCCTGAGCGGCATTAGCTGACAGAAAAGCTGACAAAGAAAAGGTTCTAGCTGCAACTGTCTCCTAAATAAAACTATTTTGGAACTTAACCGATCAATAATCTTGGCGGGAAATGTCTATTGTGACGTCAATAATAATGCATAAATATGTGACTAACTTCCAGAGAAATGAAATGCAAGATTTTATCACACTATCAGTCAAAAAGTTAATCTTTTTGTTTGGCGAATCATATCGCAAAATCTTCCGACTAATATAGGCAAACGGCCGATTTACACAGAAAAGTTGAAAAATAAAATTTAAACAACAAGTACATAGGTTGACTGACCCTTACGTAAGCACTCTTTTTTAGAAAGGTCATTTAGCCCACCATGTGCCGATGAAAATGACTAGGGAAATTTGATTCAATTATGGTGATTTACCAAATTATGGGTGGCCGTTTTCCGAAAGTAAATCGAATCAATTCAGCCACGTTGGTTTAAGGTCCCTAAGACAATTCCAGTGACAACAACAAATTTTGGTGATCTTTTTGCGTTACATTTGCACTGTTTAATTTTTGGTGAACTCTGTGTCTAAAACAAGCATTTGTCCGAAACTGTAATGTGATTTTACGAACGTCCCTGTAGAAAACTGGATTAAAATTGACATCACATTTCGTTTTCCGCTTAGTAATGCATTTAGTACCGACACGGCTGACAACCAGGGCTGCCAATGAGAATTTCAACAAAACCCAAGACTCACAGCAAAATAACCCAAGAATTTAAATGAAAACCCAAGAATGCAAAATGTGGTTAGAAATGCAATTAATTAGGAAATTTACTCGTTTCATTGACAAATATTTGACAATTTACAGTCCGGAAATGCAACTTTACAAACTTTTGGTAGGAAATGGTCAATGCAAGCAAAGGGAATATTATGTTCAATAAAATATGCAGCAATCGCCAGTTCACTTTTGGCTGTTTGATGATCATCATCTGTTTTCTTTTTCATAAAATTAGTAATGTCTACAGTATATTTAAAAGCTTTAAAACTTCTTTGATGGTTCGCAGTTTTTATGTTTAACGAACATTGATCTATTTGCATTTTTAAGTGTAACGATTGCTTTCACTGTATACTTATCTAGAAAGAATTAAGGTCTAGAATAGAGAGAAAATAAAAGAGATGATAACATGGCCCAAACAGTGCAGCTACCCGAAAAACTTTTCTCGTTAAATAGTTCTTACATATATCTATTTCCTCAATAACACTCAAAACCCAAGAATTGCTATAATTTTCAAAATAAAACCCAAGAACCCAAGACGTCAAGTACCCAAGATCTTGGGGCAAAACCCAAGCTTTGGCAGCCCTGCTGACAACTGCTTGCCTACAGGATTTTACATTAGTGAATATTAACGTTCCGTGTTGTCGTTTTGATGTTGCAGCTACAAATACATGTGACAACATATCATGGCCTTCGCCATGTAAATGCATTTCGGACGACCACATATGGCAGCTGTATCACGGCGATACACCAAGAGATCATAGGGTTATTGAATTCAAATAAATCGCCACGTTTTATGAGATAATGGATATTACGTGTCTTACCGTAAACATATTGAAATGTTGTACTTAACACAAGCATCTAATAAAGGTAATTTTTCTGTGTTCAAAGTACTGTTAAAAAAGAAAAAAAAGGAAAAAAACACCATCAAAAGCAGCGTACAGTATGCAAAGGCTTAATGGCGTTAATATTTCTAAAATTTTGGTGCATCAAACATTTTATTTCTTTTGGTTTCCTGGCCGAAGTTGCGCTAAAATAGTGTTATCTGCACTTGCACCAAAGTATATTGGACTGGGGCGTGTTTTGCTTGCTATGCAAAACGCTGTATAGCCTACTTGCTTATTCAAACTTGTTTATTTTTTGTTGCGTTTTATGGTGTAAAATCTACTTACTAGAAGTTTCCCTCCAAATGTTTTTTATACTGACTAAGTTCTGCAGTACTGTGCCCAAAAACATGAACACAGTAGGCAATAACAAGCAAAAAATATTTGCAATTTGACAATTTTATCAACAGAACACACACAAAAAATTACCAACACAACCCTAGCCTGGCCTTCTCACAGTTTTTCCTGCCACATCTTAAACAGCACCCAGAAAACATCGATACTGTGCTATTAGATTGCATAGGCTGAATAACACCGGAGCAACGAGGGCATGGCACGAAACGCTATGAACTGAAAGATACGGTGCGTTGAAAGCGTGGAATTTAGCTCAGTCAGACGTCTGTTGAAAGATAACGCGCCTTATCGGAAATTTCAAATCGAATCTCTTTTTCCGGTGGTGTACTGAAATATAACTGACATGCCAATGCTGCAAAGGGTAATTTAAAGATAAAAGGTTTTTGAGTAATAGGGCTACACCACCATTTTAGACAGATTTTCTATTGAAAATAACAGCAGTGATTTTTTTTAAAACGTTGTAAAAGGTTTTACTTAAAAAGTACAAATCCCTTTAAGTCGTTTTTTTCATAAAGGTTTGATTTGTTGTTACCATTTTCGTGATGTTGAAAAGTAGGTGCGATTGAAATAACATCTGTATGCTTCAACAAGGCGATTAAATTAGAAGGCAACGGCTTCAGAGATTTGTCGTATGCGCAAACTAAGACCCCCTACCGCCACATACAGAATGTTTTGCCCGAAAATGCAGTAAAATTTCTTAAAATTGATAAAATGTTCCTTTTTATGCATAACTTTGGTGCACTTATGCATAAACTTTCGTATTTTTAAATTGTGCATACCTCTATTTTGTAAGCAGCCTTTTTATTGTGGTCGGTATTTCATGTAGAAAAAATAATCAGTACACGTTTGAAGAATTTTTATGAAAGCTAGGGTAAAAAAACATCTCTTAATCCGTTAAAATATCGCCCATTTTAAAATTTTAATACAATTTAAGAGAGTCAACGGAAAAACACTGTTTTAATTTTGCAGCCAATATTGCATAAAACAACGCAGAAAAAATTACCCAGCACATTACAGCACTTCTTGTTTTAGATCGATAAAGCGATAGACCAGTGGCGCACATGCTAATGGTCTTGCCTTGTTTCGCAGTGTATAGCCATGCCAAAATTTTCTTCGTTACTATTATTGATTTTTTTGAACGGAAATGTTAAGCATGAAAGGCACCGACAACTTGTTTTAGTTAATAACCTGAGTTTTAATATATTTATTCAATACTTTGTCATTAAAAAAATACACAGATGTCCCATGTCTGCTCAACGGCGCCCACTGGCGGCACGGTTATTTAGTCTCGCTTTTTCAAAGAATAACGTTGTTGTAATTTTTGCTGGCAAGAAAATGGTGTTTGAATTAGTGATGTACCGAATCGGCTAAATTTCGATTCGGCCGAAACCGAATATTCGGCGGTTTTGCCGAATAAATTCGGCCGAATCAACCGAATCAATTATGACGTCACGCGAAGTCGTACGCTACGCGTTGGACATGAAAAAATGTTCATCTACCAGGCAACTAGAGCAGAATAGTCGTGTTTCGTCCTTATTTCAGTTCTGTGGGGTTTAAAACTGCCTCAAGCATGATTGGCAACCTGCCAATGAATTACTAATTTTTTTGACTACCGTGGGAAAAACGATAATGTGTTGAAAAAGATAAACATTGACGCAATTTTCGTTATGTTTGGGCTTTTGAAAGATTCCGTGGTGCCTTAATGAGCAGAAAAGACATGTTTAACGCTTTAAATTTGTGTTCGTAAAAGATTCGGTTTCGGCCGAATCGCAACAAATTATTCGGCCGAAACCGAATCTTTTCAAAAATGACCGATTCGGCCGAATAAATTCGGCAAACCGAATATTCGGTACATCTCTAGTTTGAATAGACCATACTTGTGATATGTTGTTAACGTTTAATAAGCCCTATAATTCCAACTTCGTTGACATTTCCACAATGCGCCAAATTATTTTCTTGTGAGCCCAAGTTACATAAAACTTTATACCACGGTGTAGCCGCAGCGCAGTCAGTCATAATCCACCAATTGTGCCCTCCACTTTTTTTGCGCCCCATAACGTCTTAACGTTGCGCAGCTATTTCCGGCTGGTGATTGTTTTAGTTCTATTGTGTCGCTATTTTCACCAAGCAAAATAAACTTAACTTAGAACTGGATATGCCCCCCAAAACAAGGTAGCATAACACAAAATTTACCTTAGAAAAAAATCCCTAAAATTGGTCACACATCAAAGCAAATGGGCCCATCGTTCAGCAGTTTACACTATCCACAAAATGACGCAATGGGTAACAACAAAAGCTCCTAAAATGATTTTAGCCTCGCCCCAAACCGCCTTTGTTTTTAATTGAACCGAAAAGTTAATCCATAAATGACGCAATGTCTAACCGAAACACACACGACGCTTTAGCTTTTAGCTCCCCGTTTTTTGGTCTTTATTTACACCCTAACGGTAATCACCTAATACTTTAATTCCCACAGGACAATCATTATGCCTCGCAGCAGGGTATAATTGCGTTGGATTATTACTGTAACCAGTTGAGTATCAGTTACAAGCGTCTAACCTGGTCCAATAGTGAAGCGTCTTTTTCTGTGTCAACAAGACCAGAGTGCCCACACCCTTTGGATTGGTTTATTCTTTTACTTGTGCCATTAAACAGCGCCCGTTGGTTAACGGCGGTGTTTTGCGTGGTGACTTATAAGTAGGGCTGGTCTAGTGGTCTTGCGATGACTTTTTCTGTAGTGTTGATTAAGTGGACGAATAGCCAACGCGTTGTCATATAAAGGTTGAAGTACTTCAATTACCACAAATGTTAAATCCGACGCTTATGCAAGTAGTTTTGCATGACTACAAATTCAATGCTGTCTTCTAGTCTTCGTTCTATTTTACTTTACTTCTCTTTCTGGGTAACGAAATTTATTTTTAAAAACCCATGCCTTATTAAAAACCAGTTAAGTGATCATAAACTCATAACTGGGATCAGCCCTGAAGCATTCATGCAGACCAGCGATCACGGCACTCTCGTATGAAAATCATAGTACGCCAGGCCTATTTATTGAGGGCGTTATACCGAATCAGCCGGTCACCAAGCATTCCCATATGGACCCATAATAACCATAAACTACATAAAAAGCTTACTCTATACTAAGAAATAAAAACTGTTAAACTATACAACAATTTTGTGAGCGTTTAACCTCTAACCGGTGTATTTAAGTTGGGGGCTTGTAACAATGTGTACCAATGGTTTGAAACGGTTTTAGAAGGCATTACGACAACGGAAAATTTAATGTATGTGATGGGACCCTTGCATTTCATGACTAATCTTTTTTCATATTAATATCATCGATGCGCCTTGAAGTTTTGGTTGTTTTGTGAACAAAATTAAAAAGGACTGATGCAAATTCTAAATTGAAATTTTAATGGATTTAAAAGACCGAATTTGATGGATTTGATAGAACGGATTGAAAGACAAAAAAAATAACAAATTAAAATGGGTGATAAATTTCGACGAAATTGGCGTCATCAATAAAAATATGACCTTTCATCGGGGTCACGCACATCAAAGAAGTCGTATAAGGTCATTAAAAACTGCCCGTGGGTCATTTTTACTGCTTCGGCCCATTACGAGGCGTGATACATGACACACACAGCACAACTGTGTCCGTCGGTCGATTTAAAAGTAAGAAATAAAGACTGAAAAAGACATTTTAGCAAACGAAACATCCCCCGTTGAAACACTACATACGGATCTATTCATAAGTTTAATGATGAAAATAACGGCCCCAATAGATGTAAAAAATGACATGCTTTATCTAATGTGAAAGCGAAATAAAAAACAAAATGACGTCATTTTTTAATCGATGACGTCATTAACATTTTTTTAATTTTAAATAATTTTTTGAAGAAAATTGTTGCCAAGAAAACTTTCAGGTTGTCTTTTACAAATTTAGTCAAAACGCTATTTAGTTATAAGGTACCGAAACGCAGAATTTTAAGGAAAAAAAAACTTAGCTCTTATAAAGGGTCAACCGATTTTTGGAAATGATTTACCAGCCGTCAAGTAGTTATCAAAACTCGGACAAAACTGACTTCACAACGACGCCTGGGTAAACACAACGCTCGGAAGGAAAAGACTTGACAAATTTTGGCGTCGGCTATCCCCCGCAAAGCCACTTTTCCGCCGCCGGTTCGAAGGACCTTTCTTATCAAAACGCGGTTCAAAGGCTTGCCGACAATCTAGGTTACTACAATGGCCGCATTAGTTTGTTGTTGTCGCTGTTGTGCTCTCTTAGCCCAAACCAGTTTTTTCTCAGGATTTATTTTAAAGCGTACTTGGCGATTTAGGCATAAATAACAGCAAACGCAAAAAGGTAATTTTGCTTTGTTGGTTTCAGTTTATGTTTAGCAATAATTTCCTATTTTTAAAATGGAAAATACGTTACTCCCAACAAACTGGAGTGCCGTTGTATGGTTACACTATCCAATACGAAGTTTCCTTCGCCATAAGCTGCACTGATGAGACCTTATAGGTCGTAACGGTGTGCACTGTTTGCAGCTTATCATTTATTGACATGATGCTATTACGTTGCTTTGGAATTTTATACTTCAAGTACCATAATTATATGCAATAAAAAAATATTCTAAACCAGAGTTTTTTTAATATTATCAGAGAAAATGATATTGAAAAAAGGGCAAATAAAATAAAAAACCAAACACGTTGATTTAATATTTTACCTGTATTGTCCAGAGTGTGCTTATTTATACCAAACAATTTTGTCAAACATTTTTGTTGACCTCTTGAAGCTATGTAGTACACCACTAGTGATTCAAACCTTTGATAGACGCGTGGGGCATTACTAAAGGTTATGCTTGGTGTCATTTGGCGTGGTAAAGTGCTTGAAAAAGGTGTTTAAATGTTCAAACCGGTTTTATCAGGCACTTTCGGTTAATAGGCACTTTTCATTTGACTAAATTTAGGTCCAGGAATAGACAATTTTATGAAAACACTTTGAGTATTTGATTGTAATTACACCATTTCAAGAACCACATTATGAATGAAAATTATTCGACGTGTTTTTGTCCGAAAACGACTTAAATCTTGTATTGTTAAGTCAAACGTTTGACCATTAGTACAATTTAGCTCAAATGAGTTAAAGTTAGCTACAAAACTAAAAGGTATCGTTTTAGGAAAAACTTATGTTGTTGTCAAAGTATATTACATTGTACAAGCCTAAACAAACGTCAATTAAACACGTTACAACGTTACAAATCAACCAATCAAATCGGTTTTGAATGTTTACACCAGGCAACGACAGTCTCCAATTAGCCAGTTGGCCGTAGTAGTTATGTGCGGTATTAGTTCAACTGTCAAGCTGTAATCACTGGCGATTATTACAGACAGGTTCGAATACCAGCGCAGTGACATACGCAAGACCAGAAACCGTTTAAAATGCAAGGCATGCCTAAAGCGACAAGACATGCTACAATAAAGACAAAATTTGAAAACAGGATTTATCGGGTCAATTAACCTACCTGCTATTAAACACTTTGTATTTAGTTGCAAACATTACTTTGCCTAAATTGTAGAGCCTACTGTATACCGTTGTATACGATGTTGAAATGCGTTCCTTTTTATTTACATCAGTGGTCGGCAACCGCCGGTCCGCGAGGAGTTCGTTACCGGGCCGTATAATTTTTCAGGTTAAATGCTATGAAACATTTTGCCCATGTATCCCGGGCATGATAAACTAATTTAAGCGTTTTTATAGCTATATATTTGTAGTTTTTTGAAGACCGGTCCGCGATAAAATTTTAGTTTCAAAACCGGTCCGTAGTGCAAAAAAGGTTGCCGACCCCTGATTTACATGACAGGTTTGCACACTATTAAGACTATCTTGATCTTTATAAGTTTGCGGAGACTGATGTACGTCTTTTAGTCTTTAGACTAGTAATATACAAACCGTATGTGGCGAGAGATTTCCAAGTGTACCGCGAAATATTCGTTTTTGCACAATGTAACTTTATAGTATCGCGTTTTAGTATTGAAAGATAAAATGCAATATACACGATAGGGCTAGAACCCCATTTTAATCGTATCTTTGTTACCAATAACATATTCTCTACAATCACAATAGAGTGATAAATATGTTTGTTTCACCTATTTCAATTATCTTACAGCCTAAATATAATCTAACACAGTGGTCGGCAACCGCCGGTTCGCGGCCCAGTGCCGGTCCGCGGGGAGTTCTTTGCCGGGCCGTATACTTTTCAGGTTGAATGTTTTGAACTATTTTGCCCGTGCATCGGCGTATGATAAACTTATTTTTGTGTTTTTATTTCTGAATATTTGTAGTTTTTGGAAGGCCGGTCCGTGATCAAATTTCACGTTTAAAACTGGTCCGAGGTGCAAAAAAGGTTGCCGACCCCGGAACTAACAAACAGTTTTTTAGTGTGCTGCATATGTGAAAAACACTACTTGAGACAGAACCGTTCGTGCAAAATTTCCTTTGCGTTTGGGGTGTTATTGTGCCATTGGTTACTGTAACTGGACCCGGCGCTAATGGCTTTCTAAACGCCGGCCGTCGTACAAAGAATCGCAATTGACTTTTTTGTTTGCCATTATTCGCTTTTAAAACGTCTTTTGGTTCTCAGCAAATTGAAAGCACAATTTGAGACCAACAGCAACAAACAGGTAGAGATATTATTACCACGATAATTTTAAGCAAATGACGAAATCTTTAAAGAAAACTGGTCTAAATTTCCCCACGTTACAATAGTGTTGCTGTCTGTTGCATCCTGCTTGAATAAATTACGTTTTTACATGAAATTGTGGTAAACTATTAAGGTTATTTCGTTTTAATGAAACCTGTAAATATGCCAAGGGCGCAGAACACTTAAAAACATCTGTTCCAAACCCTTTTTGCTTTAGGGCCTGTATATTTTTCTAATCATAACAATATTGCGTTCACCATAACAACTACTTGCTATACATGTCCATTGGCAGTTTAATTTTTGTGGGTAATATAAAGGTCTGTGGAACAGTGTCATACAACCGAGACCTATCTATCAAACAGAAACTTTAAACAGCATGTAAGTATTATCACGATACTGTACACATAGACATTGAGCGCACTTGAAAAACTTGATCAAACCGCTATCCACTTACCTGCCATGGTCGTGAATCAAATGATAAATCAGAAGTGTCGAAAATTATCGATTGTCCTGTCTTTCCCGTCGAAACTTGACTCAGGTTCCAAAAATCAGACCAACGTACCAAAATGGCTAGTTACCTAATATATGCCTGCACAATATACATACAAACGAAAATGTCCTTTGGAACACTATACACGGATCTATTCATAGGTTTAATGAGGAAAATAACAGCCCAAATAGACGTAAAAGGTCACATGCTTTATTATTTAAAAGTTGCGGCAATTATTTATGGATATCACTGATGATGGCATGGGCATTTGCCTAAACGTTTGAACATTAAAGTAAGTCGCTTTTTACGTCTATTCGGGCCGTTATTTTCCGCATGCAATATGTCCTTTTATCATGGCTATACTAATAGTGTACTAAGTAGCAATATTTTTTGTTTAAATTAGCATGTCAGTTAAAAATATCCTCCAAAAAATATTAAAGCATCACAGTTCTTAACAAAGCGGCGTTCTGAAACTAACACTTTACACAACCAGCAATAAATGACTGCCCTACAATCTTTTGCTGAAGTCAATAAAACAACAACGCAGCACAATTGACAAGTCGGTGTCCAAACTCTAACCTACACTGCACCACGCCACAACGCACTGTAGCGTTATATTATGCACCCTCTGTCATTTGACGAAAGGCTTTTTGAATGTATGCCGCCGCGCGACAGGGGAGACGAGAGCCCCGGAAGGCTTGTGTTACGAAGGGACGGCGCAGCGAAAAAGTTTTTCAATCAGCCATGACGATTTTCGCAGACCGGGACCTCGCTTTGCTATTTGCTAACCACTAACAGTAGGTTTCAAAACAATTTTTGGGTCATTATGTTGGTACATTTTCGCACATTAGGCAACTGGTATAGTAGGTTTGAATTTATGCACTAAACTCACAATATGTGATTTTTTTCGTTAGAGCTTCTTTAAGACCAAACTCATAAAAATGATTTTAATTTCTTCAATAGTTTTTGCCGTTTATAATGCTCGAACTTTTCATAGCTACTGATTTTTACTGGGTAGGCCTAATCACTTTTGTTAAAACACTGAATCACCTGAACATATTATTTTCAATCACCAACAAATATAAAGTAAAAAATAATACTATTTGAAACAAGCAGTGGACGACTCTTTCGCGTTATGTTCACATTATTAGTTTTTATCTGTCCGTAAAACGATGCCTTACATAAAACAAAAAAGTTAAAATTCGCAGCAAAAGAAATTAATTTGTGACCAATTTGACGGCCCGTTTTATACGCACATGTTTCAAAAATGCAGGCATTAGAACAGATTGAAACAATTTATCACAAAAAAATGATCAAAAAGGTTAAAAAATGGAAACAACCCTTTCCACCTGAAGATCAATTTGACAGATGCTAATCTTCTGTTTTACGAAATGCCTTTTCAACTCTTGAGAAGAAAACAATCTGTCTTACACAAAGGTCGTGTTGTTAGAAAGCATGACGTCATTCTGCAAGGTTCAAACGTGTCTGTTCCGCTCATTGGGTGTGACGTTGTCAACTTTCAACCGCTGTTGCCAACGCTGTGGTATTACCAGTCTTGAAAATTGAGTAACACTTATGCTTGGACAACGAAATGCTTGTTCTGTAATTCTTGTCGCTGTTCGTATTTGTTTGTTGGTTTTGCAATAAAAAAGACGATAAAATTGCTTCATGGTTTTATGCTTCATATGCAAATGTTCCAAAACAAATTATAAAAACGACACAATTTTGAAAGAAAACCCAAGCTTACCACGCAAATTAAGCATTATAAAGTAGCAATTTGCTGTTCGTTTTACGATTTAGCGGACCATGTCATTTTAAAATTGCATTTTTGTGGTTCAAAAGTTTGAAAGTAAGGTTTATTATTACCCCAAATATTTGAATAGTTCAGTGTCATTGAAGGGCTATATCCACTTTTATATGGAGATAAACGCCCAAATCGGTACTATTTACGCCTTTTTAGCCACCAAAAGCTTCGTTCAAGCTCTTTTGCCTTAGGCCAGAGGTCAGAGGTCAGAGGTCGCTTAAGTCAGTTTGTCAAGGACATAAAGATCATAAAGTAAAAGCAGCATAATCTGTTCTTTCCACCTATTTTCCGAGCCACTATTGCTTGGGTTAAGCAAATTCACTTTCTTAAACTAAGCTTACCAACCATTTTCAAATTACTGTTTGTAACATATCTCTCTGTTTGCCTAATATTTACCAACCGCTGGTAAAAATTTTAACTTTTAAACATTAATGAATTAAAACTTACACATTGTATTATAAACTTAAATTGTATCTACTTTTTTTCACCGATTTTACTAAACAAGCAATTTTTAATTTGAAGCATATTTTTACGTTGTAAATAAAAACAACCTTGAAAATAAAACATTTAGAGCACAATTTCACATCGGTTGGTGAGCACTTTTATTTTTTTTAATGACGTTGGTTCAAGAACCGTTTGTGCCTGCAAATGGGTGAGGTTAATTGATTGTTGTTTAACTAGCATTTAAAGTCAAAATATGAGCAAAAACTGAGCGTTTTTTTGCAGACTAAGTCTTAAAATAGATGCCCGTGTAAAATGACATGAGTATTGCCAACAGCAAGCGAAGCAAACGGCGCAAAACGAAACAAGGCCAGGCGGGCGGTGACCGTGAAAGTAGCACAAATTTGGTCAGTAGTTCCTTGGATATTATGAAGTTAAAGCCGGAAGACCAAGTATCCGAAGACAAAAATCAGGCTGTTTTGACGAATGGCCATGTCTGTGCGCAAAAAGAACCCGCTGATGTAAGTTTTTTTGGTCCTGCAACCTGTGGTGGGTTTCAATTTTTTTGTCAGTTGGTTCTATCACAAAAGTCATATTTTTCAGCCGGCTCTGTTACAAAAAGTCCATTGACTGTAACCAGTAATGCTAACCGGTTCGCAGATCTCATAAAATTTTGTGAGACAGTTCTATAGAATCGATGCGAACCGGCTGAATTCCACTACTGCTTGCAACTGTTCTTCACAAAAACTAAAATGTTGCTGTTAGAATGATAAAAAAATGCCTTTTGAAGTGAAGAAATATTGTTGGTATATTGATGAAAACACCTAAATCTACTGTGCAGTTTTTATTGCATTGCTTGTTAACCAAAATCAGCCATTTATGCCTCATTTTGACAGGTTTATGTACTTCCCACATAGTTATCTTCTGTCAAGGAAACAAGCAAACAATAACACAAACAGATTAAAAATTGCACAAACAGATACTGAATTAAGTATGGGACATATGCAAAAAATACTAAGCAGTTATTAGGAATCTGAAATAAGAAACCAATAGACAATGCTTGGCAGCAGTGGTGGGATTCAGCCGGTTCGCACTGGTTCTATAGAACTGTCTCAAGAAATTTTATGGCACCAGTGAACCGGTTAGCATTACTGGTTACTGTCAATGGACTTTTTGTAACATAATCGGCTGAAAAATATGGCTTTTGTGATAGAACCGGCCGACAAAAAATGTGAATCCCATCACTGCAGCTAATAAAGAAGTCTTTGCATTCTAATAAAAAAGTAATTTCTGGCATTTGCAGTCTAAAAATCGACATGTTGTATTGTTTCATACTATGATGATTGCTCGTGCCATCCTTAGTGATATATTACAGTTAAGTATTAGTGCCATGTATTTCATAAAAAAATAATTCTTATCTAGCTTAGAGTAACTTGATGCATTTTAGTGGCCAGCTAATTGTTACTGTAAATGCAATCTATTTAAAGGTAGATAGATGGGTGGATGTGGTTTAAATTTCTGAACATGTTCAATCTGATGTACTGTTTTTGGTCTAAATAAACAGTCACGATTACAAATAATCTTTTCATAGACACTAGTTTTAACACTTTCCATTTAGGCAATAATATTTTCTAATCTACACACACTTTATATACTTATAACACTTGCTTTAATATTTTTCTTTTGTTAAACATTAAGTTATAACAAAACAGTGGAACAAGGAAATATATATATATACATAGTTCCTTATTCATTTCAGGCCATGTTCAATACAGCTTTAGGCAAGACTCTAAATCCTACACATAAAACTTGATGGTAGATAATTCTGCAGTAATATAAATTGTACTGACTTGCTATTTTTTGTTAAACCTACTGTCTTTTGTATCTTGTTATATTTTAAAACCCATGTATTTTTCTAACTTAAGGAGTAGAAACTTCAATATGCCAGGAAAGTCTTTTATCAGCATATTTGGGCTTTTCTTTGTTTAAAGCAGATAATGGTTTGAACAAGCTTGGTTAAAACAGGGGCATGAAACACATGACCAGCGGGCCAAATCTTTTCCCATTACTACTATTTATGTGGCCCATGCTGACTTTGTCAAGTAGTTTCATACTTTTCACTGTTAAATTGTAGAAAGTTGTTATTTGCACTGCATCATTTGACATTTTTAGCATTCGTTTTTCAATGTAAAGTTTATGCAAAGCTCTCTTTGTAGGAACCCTGGTTTAAAATTGTGCCAACACGGACCCCTGGCACCAACCCACAAACCCTTTATGGGTGCAAACCTCCGGTTGGGAACCATGGCATTAAATCAATTTTTGTCAAGTTATTGACTGACTCTCAGCATCATTATAAGTGTAAATTGTGATAAACAATTGCATGCCCCTGGCATATTTTTTTATTTTTACAATATTTTTGTTGCAACAAACCTATCTATACACACCATTGCACCCCCAACAGTTAAAGCAATATAACTGTCAGAATATAACTTTTAAAGCTCATTTGGTGTTGATACTAAATATATATTGCACCATTTCTGAATATTGGGGCAATTTTTGCCTTACCTTTTTTATTGAGTGCAACATTTTTTCTCAATAATCATGTTCTTTCAGCTACTTCCTGGTTAAAATGTAAATTTGCATGTAGGAGAAATTTGCTGCAAATGTCAGCACATGGCTTTTTAAGGACCTTTGTTCCTTACAAACAGAGTGTTGACTGCTGTTTTTTTGTCTTGTCTTTAACTATGTATTATCCGAATTGTACACTGGAGATGAGCCTGGTCTATTTATTTTGGACCTCATGTACGGTTGCATATAAATAGCCAGTCTGTAGGACAGTGCTTTGGCTAGGTTAAAATTATTTTCAAGTTTTCTTATTACATTCACATGAGCTCTTCCAGCAGTTTATTTTATTATAATAAGCCGACATTTTGACGTCATAAGAGTTCCCTTTATCAGGGTAATGGCATAAATTACAACACAAAATTGTTATAAAGCAACACAGGGGATAAAACACACTCAAATAACACAGTGACAAACACTTCAGTTTAAAATAGTTCTAACCATGTGAAAAAACTAAAAGGTTAACTAAACTGTTTTTTTGACCCCCTATGCAGTGAACGTTTCCTAATGAATAGTGCCCTTAATTTTTCTGCATAGTACTTTATTGATATTGTGTCAATTAGCCTAAAGTTGCCATATCTTTGGCATGAATTACATGTCTGCATTGCAGTAAAGGCCTGTCTGGTCTGTTTTTAACTCATGACTCACAGCTGTGACATAAAGGATGGTAGGGCCTTGTATGAATCCACTCAGAACATAATGTATAAACTGAACCACGTAAACTATGATAACCTTTCCTTTTTAGGAGTCCATGTTGAAATTGAAAAAGCAGCAAAAAACATGTTTTGAACAATTTAGTCATTTTTGGGGGGTGTAAAAAGCAGTGTATATGAAAAAATGTCATTAAAACAACAGAAAGGAATAATACACTAAGATTGTTTTATAAGTTCAAAACGGAATATAATGGCCCAAATTGCTGTAAAAGCGACATGCTTTATGATTTAAATGTTTCAGCAAATGCTCATGCCATCATCAGTGATATCCCTTCATTGCTTTTCTGTCAATTTGGGCCAGTATTTGCCTCATTGCGCAAGAATAGTTTTTGCAATTGTATGTGGCTGTATTTTGGTTTGATATCTACTTTTTTACTTTAATAAAAAAAAAGCATTTACTGAATTGGAACTTAGAGTATCTAATCCATACTTTAACCATTTTTCAGAGTACGTCTCTCCCCTTCCAGGTCGGCGATAGTCGGTGTCTGCATTGTCACAAAGGCTACTCAAACAACAGCCCAGTAAAGGAGAATGTAAGAGATGCCCCCTACACTTTTTTCATTGTTGTCACCGCTGCTTTGTTTAGCTGTAGTTTCCCAACAGGCACATCATAAAGGAGAAACTATTCTTTGTGACTTTACACTGCCTTTTGTTGGCGCAAATCCAATCAGCTTAATTATGTGCCAGTACCTATCTGTGCTGTAAAGTTGCCTAAACTCTTTGTAAAAAGTTATGTATATTTTTTTAAGCCCAAACAAATTTTGTATCAGTGAAAATTCACTGCATTTTGGGAATCACATAAATTTATGCTTGTTCAAAACTTTCATGGATAATTGTATGATTTACAACAAAGCAAGATCATGTGCTCCAAAATACATTCTTTCAATTTACGTATTATATATATCTCTTCTATTTTTATTCATATTGTTTGGCATTCCTCAGTATATAATAGTTAACTTTGCATAAAATCATTTAACGGAGCAAGTAAAACTTTGTTTCAAAAAATTTTGACCGGACAAAATAACTAAATCAGTCCCCAAACTGTAGAGAAGTAATCCAGTATAGTTATCAATAGTATATATACTAGCAAATTTGTTTTTTCACATATCTTTTAACTTTGAAGAACATGAGATACCACTTGATATTTTTGTGCATTTTGTGGCCATTAAGCAGTGGTGGGATTCAATTTTTTTGTCAGCCGGTTCTATCACAAAAGTCATATTTTTCAGCCTGTTCTGTTACAAAAAGTCCATTGACAGTAACCAGAATGCTAACCGGTTCGCTGATCTCATAAAATTTCATGAGACGGTTCTGTAGAACCGGTGCGCACCGGGTGAATTCCACCACTGCATGTAACACTCTTTTGAAGGATAACTCACATGACATGTCTAACTAAATCATATTCAATCAGACAATAGTCATTACCTAACAATATATTAATCATTGTGTAGGCATCGCCAACCGAACTGGAATTGGCTGCAGCAGCCATGGTGAAAAGCAATTCAAGCATCACCGCTAGTACCTCTACATATCTGGGTTCAAAAGCATGTGTTTGCAAGTTGTGTGTTGAACGACGGTAAGCATTCTCTCATACATACCTTGCACTTCCTGCATTGCAGCACCTATGCTAGCTCTGCATTGCTGAATATTACCACTATTGCTTTTGCAATGACCTTTTAGCAATCTGAGCCTTTATTGGAAATATTATTATAGCTTCCTTTCTCATGCTTTTGTATGTTTTTTTTTGTCTATTTTGGGTTTGTTACACAAACATTGTTATTTGCGAATTTTTATCTCCGTCCACCCAGCGTTTAACCCCACAGGCCCCTAAAATGTTCAGTTTAATGAAGGCCATTGTTGCTGAAATGCAATGACCACCCCGCAGTTGTTGATTGGTACGTTGTATTTGAAACTAAAATTTTTGCTTGAATTGACTCATTTTTGCTGGTTTTAGGAGATGTTTTCATCCATATAAATGTAATAAATTAAATAACTAAGTTAGGTGTATGTTTAGGGCCAAAAATATAAAAGAAAAAAAGAATGTTATTTTATATAGTATTATTTAGGGCAGTGGTTCCCAAACTGTGGGCCATGGCCCAGTACTAGGTCACCAAGACATTTTCAATGGACCACAGAGCCATTTGAACAGATTCTACTGTTTTGTTTTCTGTAGATATTATGCGTTTTGTTTTGAAAAACATAATAATTGCAAAGAATTCCGAATCTTGTAGCCAAATTTCAGGAGCATGTATTAAAAATAAATTGCTAGAAAATTTCGCCTGTTTTTGAGTTTTTTTTTTTTTTTTTGTGCCCAAACTTACAGCACGTGGTGGGCCACGAATCACTATTAAATAGACATTTGGGCCACAGATCAAAAAAGTTTGGGAACCCCTGGTTTAGGGGTTTAGCAGCATTTGGTAACTTTTGGTTATGTTATATGTACTTTCATAGGCGTTGGTTTAAAGGTGACTGGGGTCGTTATTGGTACCCGATGGCACCCGTCATTTCAGTAAGTGAAACCAAAATATATCTCTTTCACAAATGACAGGCATTAAAATGCATGCGCAACATAAGTCAGTTTAAAAACGAGATCAGATTTTGGGCCATTTGCAGTACAGAACAGCTAAATTTAACAGTTTTTGCACATCTCAGTTCGTCAACATGTTTATTGCGGAACAGATGACAGAATTGTATGTTTCTTAAACCTGGAAAGGTCACTCCGAAAACTTTGCAAATAATTAATAAATCGTCGCCTATGCATACTCTACCCATGTGTTTCTGCTTTCAGAAACACTGGTGATATAAGTTGCCATGAAAAATAAAGACCCATTTTCACACATAGATAGTAAAGCTGTATGCTGTACATATTGAATTAATGTTTTTTTATGTAACTTGCAAAATTTTTGTGCAGGAATCTGGAAGCTGAGACGCAAGCAGAAACTCAAATGCGTCATGCATGGACGCAAATACGACATCTCGTCCGGTGTGCCTACCATGACCCTTTCGTACTTTCTGCGCTCGAATCGGATGAATTTAAGTCATACGTTAACCTGTAAGTCATTGATTTGTACATATATACTCATTAGTAAGGCCTATCAATGAAAAGGATTGCATATTTGTTATGTTTTTAAATGTGTTTTTGCTGGTTGTGCCTTTGGATAAAAACTAGGATTGCTTTTGTGTAAATATGGGTGATTTATTTACATTAAACCTTGGTTAATCCGGACCCGTTTGGACAAAAAAATTCCGGATAAGGCAAAGATCCAGATTAACCGATGTCAATTATTTAAAGTCTTACCACATTACAAATCATTTGTACCTTAAGTTTTATCGAAATTAGGAGAAAACCTGGATTAACCAAGGTTAACTGTAATAAGACTTGCACACAATGATAGAAATGTCACTTTTTTCAAATCATTCGCTGATGGTTTTTGAAAGTGTAATGTAATTTTTCAAGGCATTAACAGATCATTGCTACGCTAGACTATTCTTAAACTGTTTGATGCCCTTACATTTCCATTAACGCATGGCTCATTTCAAATATAAGCAAGACACCACCAAGCATTAAAATTAAATTCAAAACTGTATGAAACAGTTGAATTTAAGGTCCAAGCCTAATAGGTAGCCATGTGCAATGCTGTTAGATTTCAAACGGAATCACTGCCTACATCCTATCTCTTGAGTTTAACTGGCAAACTTTGGAGCTTGGTTAATTAGTAACCAACTACCATATACGTTGGATAGTAGAGCATGCCCAAACAAGACAGATTAAGTTATGTAATGTGACATAGTTTATGCCAACTGTAAAATAAAAATACATTGAAAGTTTAAATTCATTTTGCTGATTTTATATGTAAGCGAATTCGGTTTAGATTGAGTTATGCAATAAAAAACTGCCTTAGAATTTGTTAGCATTACCCATAACGTGCAGTGGTTGCATTGATTGCCTTGAACAGCTCTTCTCGAAATAGTTTCGACCCGGTGTGCTTTTTACAACTGCAAAATGTGATCTAAATAATTTATCTTGCAGCCTTGTGTCGCACGACCCCCACTTACTATTTCAAAGAGTTGAAAGTCAATCGAGGGATTATGTGAATGACATTAAGGTAAATATTGCCAAAATACACTTTGCCACAACTGAATTAATTGGTTTTCATGTAAAGTTAATGTCTTAAACCTGTGTGATATTAGTATAGGTTTAGTTTTTAAGAGAAAAAGACAGTTTCATATTTAAATTCATTTTTGTAATTCAAGCTGGTTTTTATGAATTGTTAGGTACCCCTCACAACTTATAACATTAAAAACTGTCATTTTGGTGTTCATAAGTTTGTTGTAAAGTAAAATCATTATTATCAACTACAAAAAAACTGAAAAAAAACTGTTTTTATGCTTTCTGCACAAATGTGTTAAAAATTGCTTTGGGTGGCAAATGGTTAAAATGCATGTTTTAGAATTTGTCTTCTGCACTTAAAATAGAACTGTCATTTAATGTAGGCTGTATGTTAATATGTTTCTGTTTCCAAACAGCAACAGAAAGTGAGTATTGTTTTCCTTTTCCACCCCGCAACCGTTATATATATGTTTGTAATGCAGACTAGACTGTTAAAACAACTCACAAATGGTTTTAATACTCCTCAACTCGCTTGCAAGTACGTTAACTTGATGTTCGAAGAGTATGCACGGCTTCTCGGATGTGCCAGGACGATTTCACCTCTCCTAAGACAACTGGTAAGTTAAGCCTCATCGAACTGAAAAATCTACTTACACAACAACCGTTGCTAAATGCCGTTGGCACAAAGACATTCAGAAATATTTCAAATGCAAATTGTGTTAAAATGATGACAGTTAGAGCTATTAGGGTTGGGGTGAGATTTCAATATAATAATAACTATAAGATAATCCTAATAACTTAGTTCATAATGTTAAATTTAGTGCCTAACCGTATCCTAGTTTCACTGTTAATTTAAATGCCTGTCTGTTATGAAGTTTATAGAGCTCTTCTGGCAAATGTATTTTTATTCCGACGTTTCGATGTCCTATACAGGTCGCGTTCACCTTCATAGGATGTCGAAGCGTCGGAATAAAAATACATTTGCCAGAAGAGCTCTATAAACTTGATATTATGCCTGGCAGCAATAGCTTATATATTTTCTGTTATGAGTTCTTGTGTTAGTAGCTCTACCAATTGAACTGCTTGTTTTGACATTCGAGGGATGTAAATGTATAGGTTGTTGACAGACTGCCATTTGATTGTGGTTATGACCTAAAATTGGGTAATAGCTGTGTAAAAATTGCTGGTGCAGAAACAGAATGTGTAAGATACTTGAAACGCATGTATGAGCAGGTGAGGTCTAGTAAGTAGATACGTATATTTGCCCCAAATGAACAAGTCAAAAAGTCAAATTGAAGGTCAAGAAAAGGGGTATATATGGGCAAAAAAGCCCCTACAGTCTCCAAGTGGTGTAACTTTTAAAATGTCTTTAAGGGTCAAATTACAACTTGCAAGATAATAACTTTTCTTACGCACAACATATTACAAAAATAACTGACTGTAGAAATTTGAAGTACATATTTATGGTGCTTTCTTAAAATGCAGTGAAATAAGTCTTTGAATGACCAAGAAACAGAAATATAGTAAGGCAATAGAATAAGTTGTGCGGCTATCTTTAAAGACTGATAGGCCAACTGACTTAAAAATGGCATTGGCCGATTCCTACTATTGTGTTTTTCTTCCTTAAACTCTTCAGGTAATTTATAATTGTCTATTTCCTGGGAATTATTGCATTATGTTGACTCTCTGGGCTGTTGCTTTAAAAAGACTTGATTGTTATAACTTGCCTGATGGAAAACATTAAATTCCCTAGAGTGCCGTGTGGTCAAGAGTTAGATCAGCAACTATAAACTATTCGAACAATGTGTGCAACTAGATTTCAATACACCATGTCAGCTATAAATTAACATATGGTTACACTTTTCTAAGGGAAGCTTATATTGTTTGATATGTATTTTTTCTGTCTAATCCTAGATTGTTTCACCCAATTGGTCGAGAAAGAATGCTTTAAACTAATTCAAATTTACACATATGTTTGTTATGTATCCAAAGTTGATTCTCCTAAAGTTTGACCTTGATTGACCCAGCGGTTTACCCACAGGCCTCCAAAACATAAAATAAAATATACAGCTATTTTTAGTAAAGTACATGAACCAGAAGTTTCATATTTTTTCCATTGGTGCTTTACAAAGTGTTTTCAAGTATTTTGTCACATTTAACTGCATTTACTCATTTTTTATTGTAATGTGCATTTCTATTTATTAAATTACAACAATCATTTTAGTAATAGACAATAAAACTTAGCTAAGTTGGATATATGCATGTACTGGTACAGCCCTGAAGCGTTCATGCAAACCAGCGATCAAGGCATACTTATTTATAAATCATAGTACACCAGGCCCATTGAAGGCCCTATACTCTGGCATGCACTGCCTTGTCTTATAACAGGGTTCCCGCGGGTATGGAAAACCTGGAAAAGTTATGGAATTTAAATGTGCATTTTTAAGGCCTGGAAAAGTTTAGAAAAAGGCCAACTTTTGCAAAATTCCCTGAAAAAGTGTGGAATTTGACTGTTTTGCCCTATAAATACCAAATAGAGAATTTCAAATCACGTAACGTATGAATATTCGTTGCAAGTATGGTAAATTGGCTGCATCTACCAAAGCCTCTTTACTAGTTTTACGATGGGAATAGCCCGATTTTTTTCGAATCAGGTAATGGAAATTTTTTTTTTTTCCTTGAAAAGTTTTGGAAAAGTCATGGAATTTGTGAACGAAAATTGTGCGGGAACCCTGTTACAAGAATGCTTGGGAAACCCCCTTGATTCAGTGTAAAACCTTCAATGAACCTGACGGACTATGACATTAAAACTTGTAACTGTTTTAAAAAATTACAATTTAAAGTTGTTGTTGTTTTTTGCAGGAGGAAGACCATTTGTCGCGTTTTGGTGGAGTAACCCTCGAACAGCATAGCATGTATCTCTTCCAGAGCATGGTGTACAATGAAGCTGTAATACAACGGGCACTGAACGAGATTCTAACTCAACTGCGACATGGGAGTAATCAACACGAAGGCCCCAATAACTTGTTCACAAACACTTTAATCAAGTAAGTTCAGTCTATGTAATGCGAAATAATTGATTGGTGCTAGTTTGTTGAATATACTATCTTAAGATTTGTGTGGGTTGGTTTTTTGAATCAGGGTGCTAAGCCTTTTCCCTGTTGTTAGCTACAATATGGGTCTTTACTAGGGATGGGCCGAGCTGAGCCAGAACCCGAGTACTCGGTACCGAGCATTGCTGTTTTTGATGCTCGGTGCTCGGCCAAATAGTTACACAAACTGACCCGAGCATTAAATTTGCACATTCATGCCCTGATAACATACGTAACTAGTGTTTGAAAGGGTGTTTATGAACAAAAACGAATGAATTTTCAAATGTATTAGATGGTGAAAAAATGCGTACTTAATGGGCATGTACAACTTAATACACCGCTGGTGACATAAAGGACCTTGTAGAGCTAAAACTAGTGTAGAATGGGGAATTTTTGTGACGTCACAATGCTCTGAGCATGCTCGACCAAACAAAACATTTGTAGTTTTGGCACTACCCTAGCCTTACGTTACCAAATGCCACCATGTGAGCTCTTGTTTCTTTTTATGAATAAAATGGAAATAATTTTCACATAATATAATATCTACTGACGCCCAAAAAGTCCAGGGAGCTTATGTTGTCAAGTAGAAACAATTTTGAGTGGATATATTTTATAAAGATAGGCACAGACATTTTGTTGGTTGTCGTGGTATCATTGGAAATCAATCGTTTCTGTGATATGATACTTGTAGCGGCAATGCTAGGGACCATTACCACGATAGTCAACAAAAATAGGTTTAAAACTATTTGTCATTGTGGTTTAAGGGCATTGTCATTCAAGGGTCCCTTTTTCATGATATGCTATATTTTTGGCATAATGAAATGCGTATTATTTTCAACACAGCACTATTTATTACAGTTAAAACACTTTTGCAAAATACTTTTTTGTCCAGTTTTATCACTGTAGATCAGTTTTTTTTTTGTTGTTGCAAATATTTACACCTAAAACTTTACAACAGTTGTAACTTTTTCCTTTATGTCCCACTAAGAATTTACTAAACCCTAATGTGGCTCTTCATTCTTTTGATCTTGGACCACCCTGTGTTTATCAGTTCTCTCAACTTCTTAATCTCTACCCCTAATTGTTAAGCATTTGTGCCGCCAGTGGTTCCTCTGCATTATATGGAAGCACCACAAACACTAAATTTGGCGCTAATATTTTTATGGCGTGAAGTCTTAGCTTTGATTTGTTGCAAAAATGCAAAACCTGTTACCAGCTCTGTAGATTCTGTTGGTGTCAACAACCTTTGTAGTACCGACACACATATGTTCTTGTACCAGATTTATTCAATTGTAAGCTAGGGAAAGTTTTTTCCCCCTAACTTTATGCAGCTTACAACAGAGGACGGCTTTCATATTTTTTGACACCTTAACATGTGACTTACAATTGAGTAAATTTGGTAGTCATGTATGTTCCTATTATATGTGTTTGTTTGTTGTTTTGAACAACAAAAAAGAGGCAAGTTTTGTTGGGGATATGTTCTACACATGCAAGGTTAACTGTTTAATTCAGGGGTCTCCAACATGCGGCCCGCGGGCCACATGTGGCCCGCAAGGCAATTTTCCGTGGCCCGCGGCGTTATAAGCAAATGAAAAAATAAATTAAAATCTTGTAAAATTTAAAGGATGTGTTTGTTTTATTCACCCTTCAAGTATTTAACAATTCAAAATCATATATCACTAAGTCAAAAATACCAAATTCAACCTTCGTGATACATTATTATTAATGTGATGTAATAATGCAACCTTATTCTGATCATCAAAGGGTGAAGTTAAAATCCGTCAAGTTTTTTGTGTCCACTATTTTTGTTCAGCTCAGGGAAAAGGAACTTTTAGGTTCATGAAGACCAACCAACATTTTGTTGGTACTTATGTTGGCCGCATTGACTTTTTCAGATGCCTATAGGCCAGTGCAAAGTCTCCAGTGGTTTCCAAACCATTTCATTTACATAACAGACGTTTCGTAATTTTCCACGGTCCACGATGAATTCAATGCTAAAACCAATGAAATAGCTTAAGCTGCTAAAAGTAATTTAAACTTTCATCAATACAGCTTTAGGATTTATTTTACCAAAATATTATCAAGTGGTTACACATATCAATGTTCTAAGAGAGGGTTGTGACATCACAGACAAAACTAAGATAGGGAATTGTGCGCAAACAATTGCTTTCTATGTTAATTTTTATGAAATAAAAAAGCATTAATGAACACGGAAGTAAGATTGTAAAGTCATGAGCTCTTGGAGGTCAACGAAAATAACGCTGTTAGCCAATAAGGGACCATGAACTAGAAAATTTTGACATGTAAGACTGCATGTGGCCCGCGGCCTCTAAAAAATTTAAAAATTGGCCCGGGACAACCGTTGAGTTGGAGACCCCTGGTTTAATTGTTGCCATTCTTTGCAGATATCTCAAGTTTGACACCGAAATGACGCAAGTATCAGTTGCATGGCGAGACATCCAGCAAATGATGGATGAATTTAACGATGAGAGGATCGATGCTAAACAAAATGCAAAGGATCAACTTGAAGAGTTCGCAAGTCAGTGGGAAAACCAAAAACAACAGGTCTGTTGTCTAAAAAAATTGTCTCAAATGAAGTTAAAATTTGGTTTGGGTGGTGATTTTAAACCATTTTTCTTTTTGCGCACCCCCTTTGGAGTTATCAACCAGTTCTCGCACCCCCTGTGGTCGTTTTTTGCAAAGTTACTAATATGTTATGACCCTTAGAATTCTGCATTTTCTAACCTCCTACTAACAGGTCCCGTCCCCCCTAGAAGCCTAAAGCAGTAGTCGTCAACCACTGGCAGTGGGTTTTCATGGCATGCCTAGAAATTTTTAGTTTTCTATTTAGTGGAGTTTGACATAGTTCAAACTATCACATCACTTGTTTTCAGTTCATTATAACTTAATAGTACCAAAAACACAGACTACACATACAAATATGTCTTCTTTCTATACACAATTCAAATCAGCTAGTACAAACCCCTATTGCACAGAAAAATGTTGGCACGCTGAGCCATTATTGTTTTGACATCACAAGTAAACTGGCATGCAGTGTTTAAAACAGGTTGCTGGCTCTAAAGGACCCAAGGTAAAGAATCATTTGGGTATTAGGGTGATTAAAGCAAAAGTTGCATTTTTGCGACTTTTCTACGATGATTTTGAATTAAATTCTTGATTCCACAATGGTTGTTGCAAGTTACATTGTGTTTTTTTACTTAGTATGTAATTAGTTTAACATGTGACCATTGATCAACAATGTCAAAAGACATGGCCATAAAAAATTGTAACCTGTACATACAGCATACATTTAATTCCAGTTTTTCTATGTCTGGCAACCTTTGCCCTAAGCTTGTGCAAATGCTGCTTAAGGCTTTCAATAAATTATTAAAAACCTTAAGTAAAAAGTATAAGTAAAACGTTCCAGTAAAAAAAGATCTACAAAAATGATTTTCATGCTTCAATCAGACTAATCATTTGCTGTATATTGAAGTTTTTGTGTCTATATCAAACTTTTTCTTGTATGTATTGCTCAAGGGTTTATAATATAATAAATTTTATACCTAAATCTTGAGCATGTATTCTAAATCAATAGACATAAGGGTCATTAAAGTCTTCATCCACCAAGATGTGTGATTCTAGTTTTAAGTGATGCCTTTGTAGCCAAAAATACATGTCTCAAAATGTTAAGGATGTATGACTTAAAGTTTTTTATGAACTTAAATCAATAGACATAAGGTTCATTATCGTCTTCATCTACCAAGCAACAAGGGGGGAGATTCTAGTTTTAAAGTTTAAAGTACAAGTATTGCATACATATTCTTGCATTTTTTCAGACTTTGCCAAAGCAATGTGAAAACCAAAGTGAACACAAACTGTCATTAACATTACGCCAATGTTCCCATTCCAAAGCAACCAGTTCACCTCCAAGCTGTCCACATGTGCAACATCAGCATAAGGTGGGTCCAATCTTACTTGCTATTCATTTCTGTTTGCTGTAGTAGCACTGGCCATTCAAACGCATTGGTGTGCCAACATGAAGGGTAGAAAACTGTTATTGTACACTTTTTTGAGGGCAATGGACATGTTTAAAAAAGTTACAAACCATATTTCCTCCCATGCACCTTTAATAACTGGTCATGTGGTCCCATGCACCTTTAACAACTGGTGTTGTGGTCCCATGCACCTTTAACAACTGGTGCTGTGGTCCCATGCACCATTTAACAACTGGTGCTGTGGTCCCATGTACCTTTAACAACTGGTGCTGTGGTCCCATGCACCTTTAACAACTGGTGCTGTGGTCCCATGTACCTTTTAACAACTGGTGCTGTGGTCCCATGCAATCTTGGGATTGATTTAACAATTACCTGGCTTTTGGGCCAGTTTACATAAAATGAAAACCAATGGCGATAAATTATTGACCACTTTTACATCACTGAACTATGTTTTATCACACTGTTGGTGCCAGTTTGTAGCCGCACAAGCTTGTTATGACTGTTTTGTGTGTAAGTTTTGAAGATTTTGTTGCTTTATAAGAAATTTGTCTTTCAAAATATGCCATTATACTGAAGAAGGCGTCTTGCATAAGGCATCAAAATTTTATTCTTTAAAATATAACTGCTGTAAGAGCAATACTCGTTTATATATTATGCCTGGCAGCTACAGCTTGTTTATGAAATGAAAATTCAAGACTTTTAAAACTCAATTTTGATAGTTTTGTAGCGACAATTTTAGAGAGAACACAAATTTACTGAAATGGTAGTATTTATGTATATCATGTTTGAAAAGTGTACTCCAAGTCAATAAATAGCATTTGTTAAAGATTTCGTACATTAATTTTTGACAGTTGATAAAAATGTTTAAGTTTTGTTCTCCTAGTTTTATCTTTGCAAAAATATACAATATCTGGTAAAAGCAAATAATATATGTAACCTTTTCTCAATCTTTTTCAGAGTGATGATGCAAAAGTTTCAGATCAAACTAACAACGAGGACAGTCGACACGACCACGATTGTGGGCCGTTTCTTCTCACAAATCTACATTCGGATTATCTAAGCAACATAAAACCACCTAGTGTCCCGTCTGACGATCTTGACGACACTTCTGACAGTGACGACGGACCTCCAAAGATCATCGAGCATCCTAGTCTTGTCGTTCCTTCCGACTTGGACGAAGAGCTGGACTCGATTGGGTCACCATCGCCTCAGCCTTGGTGAGATAATTTGTTTGAGTTAGATTTCCCGCAAGGTTTTATAAATTGCAACTGTTTTTTTTTCTTGTATGAGCCCTTAGGACTGTTTCACTAAGTTGCAGGATTTTTTAAACTGATATACTATGTTACACGTCACTGTTAATGCCCTGTTTAAGGCTATATTCAAAAATCTTTGTGCATGTAATTCTTGTTTTGCACGCACACTGCTACACAGTCTGAGAGTTTAAAAAAAATCTATGACATGTATTAAATTGTGTGTGGCCACAGCATGTGCATCTTATGTTGAGTATCACAGGGAGATTGTGTAATGCCCAGCAACTTAAATGTATACTGAATATTGAATGGTGTATGCCAACACTCACAATGGACTTTAGCGTATTTACGGAGCATGTGTATGTGCCCAAATTTCTCCAGCGGTTTTCCAAAATTTGCCAGTAGCCTAATAAATAATTCGTTTAAGCAAATATGGCTATTTTTTGGTATTTAAATGAAACACTTGCGGTCTCTTAAAACTACTTAGCGGTCACCCAAACCAAACCTTAAAAAAAAACCTGTTCCTAGTCCTAGGTATACTCTCTGAGCTTGTGTAAATGCCCAGACACTTAAAAACTATGCTGCACATTACTGGTGTTTTGCAAAAGAGTGCCTATTAAGTGCTGCTCACTATGGTCCTTTAGGGAGCTTGTGCATATGTCCTGTTTGTGGAATACTATAAACTTTTGAATCCTGTTTGAAACTAACATAACACATCTACATTTTTGTTTCAGTGCCAATTTTACTCATAACCCTTTCCTTCACTTCGACGGAAGTTCAAACAATCTTTTCTTAAACCCTCCACGTCCATTTATCCTTCCTTTCTCGCACACGGCATACTCAAGAAACTTTCAGCAGTTTCGGAAGAGCAACGGGCAAGAGACCGACATGCTTTTCCCCGATGGTATGTGGCCGATGCCACAATATGCCAAAGGTGCAGATTCGCTCAGTGACACCGAGCCACGTGACAAGTACTTCATGTCACTGACACCGCCGGCAATTAGCAGTGACACCAGTGGTGACAACATCAAGACTCAAACCCAAACAGAGGTTTGTGTTGAATATTTTTGTTTTTCATTTGTCAGATATGTAAACTATACTTGATAAGCTGCAGACAGTGCACACTGTTTCGACCTATAAGGTCTCATCTGTGCAGCTGGTGACAAGAGATTGGCCATATTGGCTAGTGTAGCCATCAAACAGCACTCCAGTTTGTTGGAAGTAACAGGGTAAAACCCCATGCTTCATCTATTCTGTGCAATGCCACTATTGGGCAGCTTATCATTTCTGGCTCCAAACTATATTTATTTTAAAATCAAACTTGTAAAAGAAGATTTGGGCAACAAAACAAACTAAATATGTTTTTGTATCAACAATGGTTGTGCTTTTTTGGTGGTCGTAAATGCATGAACTTGAATGTAAACCAAGTGGCTTCATATACACCAAGGAAATCTTATATATTTTCCATGGAGTATTTGCAGAGCCCTGGTACAATGAATACAAGTTTGATTTATATTATATGTATGAAAATAATAGAAGGGCATGTCATAAATTTTTTTGTACAAATCCATTTTTGTTTTCCCTAACAACTGCATTAAGTCTCGGGTAATACGAAGCCGTTTGGAAACAAAAAAATTGTCTAGATAAGGTAAATGATCTGGATTAAAAGATGTCAATTAGTTAATGCCTTACCACATTACAAATCATTTGTACCTCGAATTTTGACCAGATTAGGCGAAGATCTGGATTAACCGACTCCATTCTAACCAAGGTTGACTGTAGTTTGAAGGCAATAAGTAACATTACTTAAAAGTAGTTTAGAATGGTACACAAACTTCACATTTCAAACCTAAATTGAAACTTCCGCTTCAGTGTTTACATGTAGAGATCTTTTGCGTGCTCTTAAATTGCTTTTTTATTGATTGTTCTTAACATTGGCTATAAATTTTACAGGTCAGCCACCCAACTTCAACACCAAGTACCACCGCAGACTGCACGCAGCGTCGTAGCCCACCAGAGGGATGTGCGCATGATGGTGTTAGCACCCCCTTGAGTACCTGCATCAACTTACACACTACCAGTACATGTAGAAACACGGCGACGACTTGTTCGGCTATGAGCGATGGATTTCATAAAGACTCCTGGTCCTCATCTTCATCTGCGTCATTCGGATCCGCTTCAACTCTCAATTTCTCGGACTATGGGTGGAGCAAAATGTCAAAGTAAGAGGTTTTTGTTTGTTTGTGTTTTGTTACAAACATGCTTTAAAGGGGACACATATTGTTTTTGTCCGTACTTTTTTTTTGTCCTAGAATTTATAACTTTTAATAGGATTCACTCATTTTCACCCCTTAAACCCCAAAATATTTGTTTCTGTCTAATGCTGGTTTGTTTAACGCGTTTGTTCAAGAAAGAGTGCTTTAAACTTATTCAAATTTACACAGATGTTAGTTATTAATCCAAAGTTGATCCTCCTGAAGTTTAACCCCAAATGACCCAGCGGGTCACCCACATGCCCTCAAAATGTGAAATTCTAATTGTAACATATGTTTCAGTTTGAGCCATAAAACAAAACCCAAACCTACTTTGTGAATTATGATCTATGCTTTTGGTAACATAGATGAATCTGGTTAATTACATAATCCGTATAATTGCACAGGCACCATAATGCATACTTTGGCTATTAGTTGTAGGGTTTGTCACAAAAATTGGATAATTGCATTAAAAAAGCTTGATGAATTGTTGTATAAATAGTCTGTGGTTTGTGTTTTGTTTCCATTATGATATTCCTGTATGTGTTTGTTACATATTAGTAACTGTAGGCTTAATTACATAATCTGGAAATGGAAAATTCTTCTGTATGATTTCATCTTTTGGTGAAAACATGTAAATTTTTATACATTTTATTCCAAAGGTTCAAAAGCACGAAGTTACGGAGAAAATCACATCGCAAAACAAGAAGTTCGGGAAGAAATGCTGACTCCCAACCTCCGAAAAAAGAACAAGACATCAAGGTAATATCCAAATTCTGTTTTGCCCATCATAGCACACCAGGCCCATTGAAGGTGTTATATGAGTTAGCCGGTCTCCCATGCATTCCCATATGGCAAGGCACAGACCAGAAAAAACTAGTGTGCTGTAGGATTCGATCCCACGACAAAAGTCTTTCCAGGACTCGCCAGGCTCAGTGGATAATCCGCTGAAAGTCAAATCACAAGCACCTATGCTGTCTCATACGCTGCACATATCAGCTTCGTAGTAGGGGATCGCCTGATTGACCTGTATTCAGTGAAGATGAACATAAATTTATAGCTAGGTGCTGTGATTGCTAGTCTGTGCGAACACTTATAAATTTGTGATCCCACTTATTAATTTTTGTTCATCATTTTGGCTAGGAATTACACTTTGTTTTTAAAGTTAACTTTTTTCAAATAACTTCTATTTAAAAACATTACTGCCCAAGTGCCGTAGATTACATCTTTGTGCAGCCGTTTCAACAATCACTGTTATTATCAGTCCCTTACTTTAAGTCCATGGGTAGTTTTCTCAAATAACATTGTTTGTGAATATATTTGCAGACAAAAACCTCATCAGTTGTCAACAAGCTTGAACAATCAAATGAAAAGTTGAGAGAAGAACAGAAAGCACACCCAAAAATGGTGGGTTATTGTTTTAGAATGGTTAACCAAAGCTGCTAAAGTTTTAACCAGTGATTTTATGTTTAAGATAAGGGTTCTCAGTGTAGTTTTCTAGGAGCAAAATTGAAAAGTCTGAATAATGCTTTCTAGTAATATCTACAGAGACAATTTGTGATCAACCGATCAGATTTTGATTTAGAATTTTTGACAAAAATTTTGAGTTCTTCGTTTTCTTAAATTAAACACTTTTATTTGAATTTAAAATAATTTTTCAGGATAAGGATCGTGAAGTTGATGAAGATGCAGATGATGAATATGAAGGAGAGGAAGATGAACAGATGTGCAAATGTGAAAAATGTGTCACGACATCGAACGCCGCACAGAATTTCTCATCATTTGCTGTAAGATTATTTCCATTTTGTGGTTTCACTCAAATTTTTTTCCTCATTCTAACTCTTTTCTCAATCTGTTTTTTTTTTCAAACTGGAATTCATTGATCTGTTATTATTGACGTTAAATTTTGACCCCTTTTGTCCTTCAAATTGGATTTGACCTTGCTATGGAAATAAGGGCAGGTCACATAAGACAATGGCTTGCTTGGTCTACATCAGTGGTTCCCAACTAGAGAGGAATTCGTCCCAAGGGAGATTTTTTATCACTCAAGAGGATAGATTTACTTTATTTTTATTTGTGGTTTGTAAATATACATCTAAGCCCTGAGAATATAACTTGTGAAGTTGATAAAAGACCGAATTTTTGAATGATTTTGTATGATTTAGCATCTACTATGTAGTATATTAGGGAGGAATAAAAAAATGTTTTGAATTGTAAAGGGAAGAATTAGTTAAAAAAGGTTGGGAACCACTGGCCTTCATAATGCCTAATATAGTTGTTTGACTCTTTATAAGGGTGTTTAAGTTGGCACATTGGTATTTTGTTGTTTATTGTGTAGTTTCACTGGTTAGGGACACTCACAAGTAGAGATATCCCGAATATTCTGTGTGCCGTATTTATTCGGCTGAATTGGGCATTTTTATAAAGATTCAGTTTCGGCCGAACAATTCATGCGATACCGAATCTTTTATGAACACAAATTTAGCATAAATTGTGTCTTTTCTGCTCAATGAGGTGCCACACCATCTTTCAAACTACGCCATAACTAAAACCATGTCAACTGTTACGATTTTTTAAGCATTATCATTTTAACTACCCAGAAAAAAGTCAGTAATTCGTTAGCAGACTGGGAACCAGAACGGAGGCAACCTTAAACCCCACATGACTAAAATGTTAATGAAACACAACTATCCATGTCAAATGTGTAGCTTACGCCTTCGCGTGATGTCATAAAAGATTCGGTTTGATTCGGCTGAATTTATTCGGCGAAACTGCCGAATAGTTGGTTTCGGCCGAACCCAAATTTAGCTGATTCGGTACATCTCTACTCATAAGCCCATAGACAAGGTTTTAAAATCATTTCAATATTTTCGTTCACATTTTAGGATCCCAAACCATACAGCATGCCCAATACTGAGAGTAGCAACGGTGGAAATGCATGTGAATGTAGTTCATGTGTGAGATTGGCTGCTGTGAGCTTCTTCGCGTCACAATCTGGTCATCCAACTCCACAGATCGGTGCTTATGCTGGTGGTCATCCATCTATTTCCACAAATTACCACAAACCTGCTCAGGTGAGCAATCATGATCCCGTGAATTTGATTATGCATCATGCTATCATGATTAAATCTTTTTTGGGCTCATTTAATCAATATCTTATCATGGATCAATGTTGTATTATGATTCATATGATCTATATTGTATCATGATTAATATGATCAATATTGTATCATGAATCATGTGATCAAATTATTATATAAATCCAATGACCATAGGCTTGATAAGTCGGTTAGGTGATTAGAGTCCATAGTATCACATGATGTTTGTTTCATGGACTGTGTTTCTGTTAAAGAGTATTTTACCAGTTGATTATCACATGATTTAATGCTGTGAAAGAATCACTTTTAAAAATTTTTTGCTCTCACGTGACCACAGAACCTTGCAATTCACCCGCATCTTTATGGGTTACCCATGGAAGACCCACAGCCCCAAGAACCCCCAGCAAATGAACTCACTCATGTGCCTGGGATGGGGTCGGACACGATGACCCCTGCTAACCCCAGTGAACCTGTGGGTGACAAGAATGAGGTGGTTGAGCAGGCAGTTCACAATGGTTGGGATGTACTTGGGAAAGCAATGGCTGGTGATAAGGACTCTATGAGCCAGGCATTGAGCATGAGGGACAACATTCCTTCCAGCTGGACATTAGCTCATGTAAGTTGATCCAAAAATGCCTAGTTTTCTTTTTTGATAAACAGTTCATAACTGGGATCAGCCCTGAAGTGATCATGCAGACCAGCGGTCACGGCACACTCATATATAAATCACAGTTCGCCAGGCATATTGGATGTGTTATACAGAATTCTGGTCACCATGCATTTCTATGTGACAAGGCGTTTTTTCATCTTTATTTGAACAACAATGCTCCATTGGTTATGGCTTTTTTCAGCTGCTTGCCTTATATAATGTTTTTAGATTTTTTTGTGAGATCATTTAGCATAGAAAAAAAGGTTATCTTTTTTAAACACGTTTGAAATGTCTTTAACCTGCTATAATCCAACCCACTAAAATATTTTAATTCCTTTCTTTTCAGAGTTGGATGAACGGGGGTCACCCAAGTGGTATGTTTCCAACCCATTTGTTGAGTCCTGGAACATTAGCAGCCATCCAGCAATACTTGTCTAGGACCCAGTGGCCCGGTGGTCATGACAGTCTTGAGTCATTCATGCAAAATGCCGTCCCACTCAGTCATTTGCGGCCGCAAGGTTATCACACCCCTGATGAAGATGAAGGCAACGACAATGAAACGTTGGTCGAAATGTTTTCAACCTTTTCAGTCCATTTTTTTTACATAGACCCTATTTTGTTTTTGTTTTTTAAAATCTAAATTGTCGAGATGGCCAATTGGTTGGCTGATTTGCCTTGTCTTAAACCTTAGAAGTTTGGGTTGATACTTTTTACCAATTTGATCCAGGGATGTAAAAATAATATCACCATTTTAATTCACATAAACACAGCTGTGGACACCCATTCGTTTTGCTCGCAAAAACAATCATAATATAGTAGGTTAAATGATGTGTATAGTTAATCGGTAAAATGGATGTAGAATGTATAAAGTGGAAAAAAACACCTTTCTAGTGTTACTCTATAAATTACTATCCTACTTTTTCGCTTTATAAGCTATACAGCAAATAACTTGAGAGCAAAAGTTTTACCAATTTAGCCTCCCTACAAAAGTAAAGTAGCTAACACAACATCAACATTTGATTGTTTGAATGGACTTATAAGTTCCCCAGGTTCTGACAAATATGTAACAATCATTTCACTCTTTAGATCAACTCCACAATTTGGTAACGTCACCACAACAACCACCAACTCTACATCAGCATCTTCCACAGCGCCTGCAAGTGTTCAAAACCTATCAGAAAACCCCCAAACCCCTTTTGAGAACCCCCACTTGGCCCCTAACATCTCCAGCACACAACACGCTCCCGGGATCAACGGGGAACAACCAACTCCAACATCACCGTCAATCTTTGCTCCTACATCATCTCTCAACTATTTCTCTTCAGTATATCCTCCTGTTCCTGATTTTTCAAACATCGCGACATCAGGATTAATGTCGCAGATGCCGCAGTCGGGGATAAACGATCCTTCGTCGATGCGGAGCACTCAACACAACCAGCCAATTAGGTTCCACCCTGGCACTTCTGTCAGTTTAAAGGATAACCAGTTTAACTTGGGAGCGCAAAATGCTAACACTGGAGGGAGTGGGATTCTTTTCAACTCTCCGATAATGTCTGGTGAGTTGTTTAAAAGAAGATTTTGTAAAGTTTTATAAGTTTAAAAAGTTTAATGATGAAAATAACAGCCCAAACAAGCATAAAAAAAGTTACATGCTTTATTATTCAAACATTTCGGCAAATGCTCATGCCATCATCAGTGACATGAACATCTATTTGGGCCATTATTTTCATCTTTGAACTTATGAATAGATCTGTATGTAATGATTTCTTTTTTTCTCAAAAAAAAACTTTACGTCATTTCACCACAATAGTCAAGGCTGTAAAACAATTAAATTAGAATGAACGTAAATTCACAACTGGGATCAGCCCTGAAGCGTCTATGCAGACCAGCGTTCATGGCACACTCGTATATATATCATAGTATGCCAGGCACATTGATGGCTTGTTGAAATCCCACCGCAGGCTAGATTTTTTTAAATACTTGGCATTCATTTTTGTGAGGCTATGGTCTTAAATTCTTTTATTCTTTCTGCAGCTGGCCATCTACCAACTTCTCAGCATAACCCATTCTTACTACCAACTTCTGCAGGTAAAACTATGTTTAATTTATTTTAGTGCAAATATATTGGTCCCAAGGTATTTGGTTATTTGATTATTCACCTCCTTTGCAATGGTTGTTATTTCTAAGCTAAGGACCACTCTCAATGCGCTAAGTTCACAGTGTAGTTATGTGAAAACATACAAAAGTGTAGTTATGTAAAAACATACAAAAGTGTAGTTATGTGAAAACATACAAAAGTGTAGTTATGTGAAAACATACAAAAGTGTAGTTATGTAAAAACATACAAAAGTGTAGTTATGTGAAAACATACAAAAGTCATTTAATGATTTGTTTGTGCACACACCAGTGGTTCTTAACCATTTTTTTATTGTTACCCCTAAAACAAAGAAAAATTATATTTACCCCTTTGTAAGAACTTAAATTATCAACTATGCAGTCAAAAAACTTAAAAGGTATAAGGTAATAACTAGTGATGTACCGAATCCGAATATTCGGCGGTTTTGCCGAATAATAGTTTTTTTTACTAGGCTGTTGGTGCAGAATGGTTGTGTTTCGTCCCCTATTTAATTCTGTGAGTTTAACATTGCTTTAAGCATGATTTCCAACCCGACAAAGAATTACTGATTTTTGTCTGCAGTGGGAAAAACGATAATGTGTCAAAAAATATAATAATTGAGACGATTTTCGTTGGTACTAAGCAAAAGAGACGAGTTTAATGCTTTGAATGTGTGTTTAAAAAAGATTGCTTTCTGCCGAATTGTAACAAATTATTCGGCCAGAACCGAATCTTTGGAAAAGTGGCCGATTGGGCCGAATAAATTCGGCAAACTGAATATTCGGTACATCTCTAGTAATAACCCCTTTTACAAATGTTAAATGAGTCCTTTAGGGGTAATTACCCACAGGTTAAGCACCACTGGACTACATCCAAATCATTTTTTACCAAATAGGTGCAAACCCCAACACAGACTTTACGAACCAACTGACAAGCAGTGCTTCAGGAATAGTGGGTCAGAGCCCTATTCTGACCCCCTATACGGCTGGGATGACCCCTACGAGCAACCCTCCACATAATCAGCCCCAGATTATGCGGCGTAAGAAGTTGGTAGCGCAAAGCAAGCTGTCAAATAAAGCTCGACAAAATATCAGCCCTAGCGCCGGGTCCCAAGTTGTCCAAACCAGCATGCAGGTAAATACATGTTTTATTTTTCAAAGTGGCTGGTTAAGCGTTCTTAACAAGCATACATAGAACTCCAATTAGACACTTTTTTTCTTAACAACCACTGTTTTTCACATAAAACTGTGTTTTTGTTAAATACTGCTTTTGAATGGAGTGGTTATGCACAAATTTTTGTAAAATGTCGATATTTTTACTTCACAAATACGACTTTATGATTTTCAACCTTTACAACAGAACATTTATGGTGTAGTATTTAATACTAAAAAGCCTAAACATTACAGTTAGTTCCAAAAGCTTTATAAATACATGTTTTTAGTTTCATTCAAAGTTAGCAACAAATCTTACATGGGTTTTTATGCTTTTTTTTATGGTCTGTAGATACAATAACCTAACTTATCATGATAAAAGCTCTTTTTTAAACAGACTAGGCTATTGAATATAAAAACACGTTTTGTAAGCAATACCATTTTTCAACTATAGTAAACTTGGTTAATTTCGGGCCCGTTTGGACCTAGATTAGGCGAAGATTCGGATTAACCGATGTCAGTTAGTTAAAGCTTTACCACATTACAAATCATTTGTTCCCCAAGTTTTGTCAGAATTAGGCGGATTAACTATATTTTGTTTTGTGATCATAGGTAAGTATGCAGAAAGGTCAAGGCAGCGCGAAAGTCACCCTCTCAGCGAGCCAGAAAATCCAAACCAGTCTCCATACAACACAAGGTGGCGTCCAACAGTCACACGACAGCACTCGACCTTTCACTGACCCTGATTCGAAGAATATAAGCAAAGCCAAGACGTCCATATCTTCACCGGTTTGCCAGGCATCTTTGGAAGGAAAGAATCCACCTCAGTCTACAGTTACAGCGCCGCCCACTTCACACACTGGAGAGAACCTACCTACTGCTGGAATTGCTGAGACATGTCAACATGTACATGGTAAGATTTATGTCTGTATTTTTTTATGGATTATTATTGGTCGCCTTACCTGAAGGGTAGTGATGGGCTGAACTGAGCCGGAACTCCAAAACTCAGTTGTGAACATTGTTGTTTTCAAGCCCAGTGGCCGGCGCAAACTGACCGGAGCATTAAATTTTCATATTTCTGCCCTACTAACATACAAAGCTAGTGTTCGAAAGGGTATCCAAGAACAAAGATGACAGTATTTATAATGCAATAAATTGCGGAAAACGCGTACTTCTGGGGCCTGTACAGCTTAATACACTGCTAGTGATGTAAGTGACATTGGAACGTTACAAAACTAGCGTAGAATTGGGGACACATATTGTTTACATCTGCATTTTTTTCTTTTTTTCTTATCTAACGTTGGTTTGTTTCAATCGTTTGCAGTGGTTTGACAGCACTTAACCCCTTTTGTAAATAAATTGAGGGTATGACCCCTGTATAAAGTTTACTTTAAGCTTTCTATTGAAGCGTGCATTAAAGATATATTGACCTATACCGATATGCAGTAAAATCTTGACCCATATGTTTTGGCAGACCTGTAAATGAGCTCCAAGACAAACTTTGTATATATTGAAAAAAAAACACATTTTAAAAACACAGAATGAACTTGTTGGCATTGATCAGTTGTAATTTTTCACCCTTAAAATCAAAACGACAACATCAGGCAGCCAGACTCCATAATTTCTGGGAAACAGACTCGGAAAAATACTCAAACCGAAGTTAGAGTCGGCAATGAGTACTCTCACTTTATACCTTTTGACTTTGCAACCGTGCTTAAAACACAGTTTGTGTAATTCAGGTGCTTCTGGAGGTTCTAAGACGAGCAACGGCGCTACAAACACAGCAGGAGGGAACAATTCATCGAACGGATCAAGCTGCAAATACTGTAACTGTTGTTACTGCGAGTTTTTTGGCAACGGCGGTCCACCTCAGGCTCCGACAAGCAAAAACTTCCACGAGATCAGGGAAAGGCTAAGACGCAAACTTAACACCAGCAAAGTGAAAGGTGAACTCATTGTTTTGTGAATTATTGCTGATTATGCTGATGTACTAAAACAGTGGTTTCTAACCCGGAAGAAACTTTAAAACTTGAGGGGGGAATTTACTTTAATTTTTACACGTGGTTTGTAAATAGACACTAAAGTTCTGGGAATATAATTTGTGAAGTTGATAAAAAGAAACAATTTTAAAATGATATTTGTATAAACCATACAAACTTTTCCCAAACTTTTTTCTTTTAGGGCGCATTTTAGAAAAAACAAAAATTATTTGGCGCACTTCGAACATTTGAATAATTTTTTAGCTGACAAAGGCACTAACTATGAGGTCATAAAGCCGCTATACAGGTCACTCTCATAGTTAAATAGCCTAGTTGAACATCTCATAGACGTGGTGCAGGTTGGCCTAGTGGTCTAAGCACCAGGTACTATTGCTCTACTTGATGGATTTTAATTTCAACATTTTTGGCGGCACACCTAATGACATCTCGCGGCGCATAGTTTGGGAACCACTGGTTTAGCATATACTATGTAGTCTATTGGGGAGGAATGAAAATGTTTTGAACTGTTAAGGAAGGAATTGTTGAAAAAAACACTACTGTTAAAACAAAGAAACCTCAAAAGCAAAATTCTTGTTTGTGCCTTTCCCCCTGAAAGAAACCTCATAAATTTCATTTGCCCTCTTTTAAAAATAAATTAAACCTGTACATCATTGACCACTTTTAAAAAAGTTGGAATCTGTGAGAAGGATAACGGCATGTCTAATTACCCAAATAAAATGTTAAATTACCCCTTTGGTGGTATAACTTTTGTGGAATTCACATTTGTTTTGTGCTTTAGAATGTGAAGCGCATATTGAGGCCACTGAGTTGCTCGTGCAAGAGTCCCAATCACCTGCATCTCACTCCCCCGACTCCAATCGCGCTTTATCCGAATCCCAGCCTACAGTCGAAGAGCTGCTTTCCTTTATCGAAGGCAAGGCAGCAGATGATCGGAGTAAAAAATCCGCGAAGAGAGCTCGGCAAAAGCAGAAGAAAGAACACGACAAACACAAGGTGGAGCACTCCGCTGATAGAGCACCTGATCCTCATCTTAGGAAAGGATCCAAGGATGAAACGGAAGCTCCTCCTCCTCCTCCCGTGGTGGAAGAGGTTTCTCCTCCTGCGGATAAGGAACCAGCTAAGGTTGACAAAAATGTGAAGAAGAAAAAGAAGAAACCTGGTGCTAAAGTAGAAGATGTGGCCCCGGAAGACAAAAAAGAGGACACTCCTACTGATCCTCCTCCTGCAAAACCTAACAGTAAGACGAAAGATGCAAAGAAGAAGCCTCCACAAGAGGAATCTGCCTCCGTGCGCAACGCAAGATCAAAAACACCTCCAAATCAAGTGAAACCAAATGAAAAATCTCAACCCAAAGTCACCCAAGCGGTAAACAAAACCAAAAATGTTGTGGATAAAAAGTCCTCATCACCAACAGATGCTCCACCAAATACCAACTTAAAGAAGAGTGATGCTCCACCAAAGCGCACCATCAAAGTCAGCTCTGTAAACCCTAGCAAAGAGCCATTAGGTGAAGTTTGTTATGAAGAAAGTAGTGTTGATGGTGAAACCAAAAAAGCATCGCGTAGCCGAAATAACAACAACACCAATGGAAGTCCTGTAGACCCATCGTTCTGCGAAGAAATAACCAAAGCCAACCCATCGCGAGAAATCAAGCAAAATGAGCTGAAAAAGCGTCGCAATAAACCAAAGAAGAATCCCTCCGAGCAGGATGTAGAGGCAGAAAGGAAGATTAGGACAGCAGAAGTAGAAAGTGCCAACAACACAAGTGGAGCATCTACACCAGAGAAAGCTGTTCTTGATAATGAAAGGTATTTTGCTGTACATATTGGAATCAATTTGCATTTCTTTGAGTGACAATTTCACGGATTTAGGCGAAGATCCGGATTAACCGATGTCGATTAGTTAAAGCCTTACCACATTACAAATCATTTGTACCTCGAGTTTATTCCGAATTAGGCCAAGATCCGGATTAACCGAATCCAGTTTAACCTAGGTTTACTGTAGTCGTGCAGTTAAGACGTTCCATACCGTATATGGCTGTATAATCAAGCCCCAAATATGCTTGTGTCGTGGGTACGAATCCCAATAAAGACAAGATTTTCTAGTTTATGCCGTGCCATTTGGGAATGCTTGCTGACCGGCTGATTCAGTATACTGGATAGGCCAGGCATACTATGATTTGTATATGAGTGTGCCATGTTTGCTGGTCTGCATGGCGCTGGTTTGTTCCACGCGTTTAGTCAAGAAAGCATGCTTCAAACTAATTCAAATCTACACACATGTTACTTAGTTATCCAAAGTTGAACCACCCAACATTTGACCCCGGATGACCCAGCAGTTCACCCACAGGCCCCGTTAATGTCACTTCAGAGCTGATCTCTAATAATAATGCAGCCATTACACTTTGCTTTCGTTTTTTTTTAGTGAGAACCGAAAAAACAAAAGTCGGAAACAGCGAAAGAAGAACCGTGCTGCCAATTCTGCGGGCAACGGAGAGAAGGGTGTAAAAGTTGACCAAGTTTTCCTTCCTCGAGAAGAGGCTGAGACCGTAAACGAGATGGATGATGCTGAAAAGGAGATTGAAAGCTTTAAAAGGTTAGAAACAGACATTAAATTGTTTTTATATGATGCAGTATTGCCTTGTATGTGTATGTAATGATGGGTGGAATCTTATATTGTACCTTATTCAAATAGAATATGAAACATGCATTTACAATTGTCATGAAAAGTACACTAAACCTCGGTTAATCCGGACCCGTTTGGACCAAAACACTTGTCTGAAATAGGCGAAGATCAAGTTTAACCGATTTCGATTAGTTAAAGCCGTACCACATTACAAACCATTCATACCTCAAGTTTTGTCCGAATTAGGAAGATTTGGGTTAACCGATGTTGATTAGTTAAAGCCTTACCACATTACAAATCATTTGTTCCTCAAGTTTTGTCCGAATTAGGCGAAGATCCAGATTAATCGAATCCGGTTTAACCAAAGATTACTGTAATAGCAGTTTCACCAACTTTTGTGCCTGTAATTCGGGGTTTTTATGAAAGTCTTTCCCAAGCCGGTTTGCAGGCATACACTTTTGGGTTTTGGTCATAATTTCAGGCTCCCAAGTAAATGTGTTTTCAACGTTCTTAGATTCTGCTTGGATTCGACATCACTCAATAAACCGAAGAAAATGACGGTGAATTGGAAAGACTTCACTTTCAAGAAGAACCTCTCATCTCACTAAACCCAACTCATCGCATGTTTGGACGTATGCTACCCCTCAACAACTCCGCACCCACAATTATCAGCATACGCCCCCCCTGATCGCACCCCCAACCAACTTTGTGACGTCATGCACCCCCCTACTTCGAGTGACGTCATTTTCGCTTCGTACAGAATTTCAACTCGCTTCTTGTGTTTGGGAAGAAATGCCTACGTCATGCTCGTGACGTCATGAACTCTTCTGTGACGCGTTTTTTTGTCTTATCAGAACTCTGCAAATAATTAATCGAAAAGTTGCGTTTTCTTTTTTCGACGAAGTTCGCGCGTTCACCAGTTTTTTTGCGTTGTTGCTTTTTCCTCCTTATTTTTTACCGCGCCCGCCTTGGTCCTCTCCCAACTCCATGTTCGCGAAGACGTGACAAACCGCATGTGTGACGTCACAAGGTGCGTGACATCACAAGAGTTGCGTGACGTTTTCTTTGCTTTATCGCGTTGCCTGCGCCGCAAACACGGGAAATCCCCTTTAGCTCGCTATGACGTCACGTAGATCGGTAGCGGATGACGTCACTGCACGCGTGACGTAGTTATGCCGTCATCGAGCGGTCGTTATGTGTTTGTTTCCATCTCTACTTTGTGCGTGCGTGAGTGTGTGTGTGTGTGTTTGTCGCAAACCCTGATGCGTCGTTTTAACGCGCCTTGTGATTTTTCTCGGTGATGAACTTTGATAATAATAATAATATTAATAATAACGACGTTCGCTATAATATATAAGCTCCACAGGACCGGCAATAAACGTTGTTGCTGATTGTCGTATAAAGGGCCAGGTGAAATAAGAAAGTAGTGTAGCCTACAGTAAGGTGAAATTACCTTCGCTGTTTACACAATCAACAAGCCAGGAATAGCATGTGGAACTTTGAGCCAACTCAGAGGTAGCAAACTGTATTGAAATAAGGGCAAGGTACAGCCCGTAGCAGCTAAGTAAAGTAAGTCTTAATTTGCATTCAAAGATATCAACTGCAAATACATGCAGCCCGCGCGAAGAGGGAAACAGTCGGTGCTCTCATAAACGTTTTAAAGGGGTCCATCAATATCAAAGCACAAAACTGGAAAAGGCAAATTACGCAAGAATTTTTGGTTGTCACTGATTGACAAGTAGCCTATAGTAGCCTATTTTTGGTCTCCATATATTAAGTTGAGTATTGAGTTTATTTCATTGGTGAAAGAAGGTATAGCGACACAATAGCACCAAGCCAGAAATAGCTGCTCAACGTTAAAACGTTATGGACTGCAAGACAGTCAAGGGCACAATTGGTGGAAAATGCCCCTACAACTATACCGTATTATTAACGTTATGTGACTGGGCCTCATAAGAAAGTAAGGTTGGCGCATTATGGGTAAACACGACTGGGTGAACGTTGATGGGACCTCACAGAAATTATATTTACAATTAAATACCAGATATTGGACTATTATTGCACTGTTAATCATGGAATTTGTATTAAATTAAGTCATGCACAACAACCTTGAAGATAATAGCTTAAAGGGACAAATTTTCTCCAAAGCTTTTCTACGATAAAAGCCTATTATCGACACTTCCACTTAAAAAGGCCTAACAAAATAGTTGCTTAATTCATCTTGAAGAAAAACACATTTACCAGCAGTGAAGTTTAGGCCTAGGCTACTAGCTACGTGACAATTATCTATTCGGTGCAGAATGCTACGTACACAGGGAAATAACAGAATTTTTGTCCCATGTTAACTGCTGCTGTCTGGGCCTGCGCTAAACTTGTTCGACCGTGTAGCATAACAAAACCACATGATGGTCTGCACGTCCACACCAGACGGGAATAAAGAGACGCTTCTCGTCACTTCAGCGTTCATAACAACCTGATTTGCTTGTTTTTAAGGTTTGCCGAACTATCGTGCGTCATCAAAAAGTGGGCGTACTTGCTGAAACGCCTCTAAACCATCGACCAATCACGGCAAAGCACGATTGAAAAGGGGGCGTTTTGTGATGTTTCGCCAGTTTTTGGTAAATCGTTGAAAATTTTGGTTTGTCATTATTGCCACGAAGCAAGCAAGGTTGGAATGGAAGTTTATTAGAGGACAGAACAGCTGATACTTAAATGTCAAACATGTAGGAATGCTATGTGAAATCGAACAAGCAACGTTAATGTGCCAAGTTTCATGGAAAACAAATTGACTTGAAAACGTATTAAAAGACGCCTGCAAAACAGAATGACATAATTTGAACGTGAGTTTAAAGAGTAAGTTTATTTTATTAGGCAAAACGCGACGAAAGGGAAACTACATGTGATTAAACGTTAGTATTCATCCGGTCGTTTAGACGTGCGGCTCAAACGTTCTCGAGTTCCTGTATGGAAGAAGAGGGAGGCTTAACAACGGACGTTTTGAAGCTAGTAGATACATAATATCCGAATACACTGTTTAGCTGATGGTTTAAGTCATTTATTCGCGACACGAGTACGTTACCGTGACATTTTCGGTGCCAAAAACAAGTGTTTACAGTTAGTTAGCTGTACTTCAACGCAAAATTTCAGAAAATAAAGACAAAAAAAATCGCTTTTTTAGTAATATAAGAGTTCAGTATGTACTACTTTTCTTTATATTGTTATATGTATTGAGTTTGACATTTAAAGTCTACGTGGGAAATAAAACTGAATAGAATTGGCGTTTACCGTAAAACATTGGTCCTCGAGCCGGTTTCATTTCAAACGATGTAGCCAATACAAACAATGGTGTCATCGAACACGCAACCCGGCGTGCTGTCAGGTCCAAAGTCCAACATAACAAATGTGGTACACGTGCCCAACTGAACGTACGCAAATGCACAAATATTTTCTCCAAATTCCCACTTCATTTAATCCCCAGAGATCATTTTAACAACAGCTGCGCTAATAACAACTTATAGCAAATGAATAAGTTGCCCAGATCGATTTTTGCATTTGCTCCGTTTTGCAGACGCGTTTTTTTTGTTTCTTATTTATCTTAGCGAAAAACGGCGGTTGTTGCTGCTATTAGCTCGTACATGTTTCGTGTTGTTAACAGACGGTGCTTTGACCTTATTCTGTTGGTTTTAAACGGGATATTGCTTTAAGGCAAAGCGTTGTATGTCAGATAAACAGTTAGGGATATGGTATGCTACTGTACCATTAAAGGCGTAGGAACCAGTTTAGGTGTTATTTTTGTCTTTATAGTTGACAATTTTGCAAACGTGTGTGAAGCAACAGTAAAATAGAATCGTTTTTATGTCTTTAGGCTGCACAATTTTACTATAATATATTGCAACATTACCAGTGTGAAATTCAAATATGCTAACATTACAAAAAATGTGATATTTATTGTTTAGGTTTTACAGTATAAAGTTGCCCAGGTTTTTGATAGAAAATAGCTTAATAAAACATGAAACTTTTTCAAACGGATTTAGAAAGTGTATTTCAATTTAAAACAAAAAGATAGAAAAAACCAGTAACTTATCATCATATACTTGGACACTAACAAAACCATTGTCATTAGTGGACTTATTTCTGTCTTGTAGAAAAATAGAAGAAAACCTTATCTGTCCATATTGTAAAGGTGTTATAGTTTATCGAAATGTTGTATTGCTGTTGAACAAAGTCATCATCTGTAAGGATTACAAAACCTTTGCACGATGCGGATGCTTAATTTGAACACAGTTTTTAGTGTGCGTCACCGAGCTGCTTGCCTCCGAAATGATGTTCCTCTTGCATTGCAAGTAAGTTTTGCTTCTGTTTGAGGGTATATTTTATTGATAAGTAATGAATACAAAGCAGGTAAGAAGAATACCAGCACTTTTTGCACAGATAATAAGAACAGTAAATATTCACTAATTTCGCAATAATTATTGGTCACAACTTGTTTTAATGGTGAAAATAACAGCCCAAATAGATGTAAAAAGTGAGATGCTTTGTTTTTCAAACGTTTAGGCAAATGCTAAAGACATAATATGAAGTAATAGTAATATGAAGACCACATCAGTTACATACGTTTATATACACTTGAGTCACCATTGAAACTTACAAACAGATCCGTATATAGTGTTCCAAACAATTTGTTTTGTTGATGTGTTTTTATTTGTGTATAAATTTACATGTTAGTTGACTAAACTTTCATAGAAATCAAACACAACATTGGTTTTTGTTTCAGGCTCGCAGACATTACAAGACAACTTATGGAGTTACCTACCCAAACAAAGTTTCTGCCGACTCTTCTGTTAAACCAATCAACAAGGTATCTAAGTGAAAAGACTTTGAACAAGAATTTAATACTTTTGTACGGAATTCGTACATTTCGAAAGCAATTTCGTTTATTTACATACCAGTCATTGAGTTATTTGGACACATAAGCAGTGGTGGGATTTAGCCGGTTAGCACTGGTTCTATAGAACTGTCTCACGAAATTTTATGAGATCAGTGAACCGGTTAGCATTACTGGTTACTGTCAATAGACTTTTTGTAACAGAACCAGCTGAAAAATATGACTTTTGTGATAGAACCGGCTGACAAAAAAAAAGAATCCCACCACTGCATGTAAGCCCCCCAAAAATAAACACCTATTTAAAACCTGCGTAACAAAAGACCATGCACAAATTTTAAAAAGACATGAATAGAAAACTAATATTTTTATTTGCAGGTTATGGTTGCGAACAGAGGAGAAATTGCCATTCGAGTTTTCCGAGCCTGTACAGAGCTAGGAATACGAACTGTTGCTGTTTATTCCGAGCAAGATACCCAACATATGCATAGACAGAAAGCAGATGAATCTTATTTGGTTGGCAAAGGATTGCAACCAGTTGATGCTTACCTAAACTACCCCGAAATTATTGCTGTTGCAAAGGTAAGTTTGTTCTTAATTTCTGCATGCCCATCTTTTAAGTAGAGAATGTCCAGATTAGGCGAAGATCTGGATTAACCGATGTCAGTAAGTTCAAACCTTACCACGTTACAGATCATTTGTACTTTTGTTTTGTTGAAATTAGATGAAGATCCTTATGAACCGAATCAGGTTTAACCAAGGTTTACTGTAATACCTGCATGTTAAAATTTGTAACTAGTGTTTTTCATCATGTAAACATGTTCATGTTTAGGAAGTTGGGGTGGATGCAATTCATCCTGGATATGGATTTCTTTCCGAGCGCTCAGATTTTGCACAAGCTTGCATAGATGCTGGGATCAGGTTCATAGGCCCGTCACCAACCGTCGTGCAACAAATGGGAAACAAAGTGGCTGCCAGAAAAATTGCAGTAGCATCAGGTGTGACTATTTCTTTTTTTTTTCGTTTTAAATTAGGGGTGCACAACCTGCTGCTTTAAATAGATTTTGTCCGACTGGAAAAAGTAGTACCAGCCTTATAGCCAAATGTGACTTTTTGTATGCCTATTGTGTTCAAACACTGCATTAAAACAGGCACCACAAGCATCACAATCTAAATGATGGCATTATAAACAGTGCATCAAGTTAGAAATTAATCTGAGCTCTTCAGGTGCCATTCGATGGTATTTATGTGAAAACAAAACAAGCAGACACATGGCAGCGGTTAGTGAAATTCGGATCTGCAATGCGGCTGTCATAGCGAAAAAGCTGTGCACTCCTGTTTTAGATGAAGCAATGTTCAGTTGAATATGTGCTAAGGATGATTTAGTTAAAGTTGTATGACTAACAGTGATACATTGTATCATGATGTAATGGCTTATCAGCATTTATGTCTCACTGCATACAAGATTGTTAAAAAAAAACAGTGGATTATGTTTTTCATATATTTTCCAATACTAACTTGTTTTTTTATTAGATGTACCAGTGATACCAGGTACAGATCATCCAATCACGTCGTTTTCCGAAGCCCGTGAGTTTGTTGAGCAAAATGGATTTCCCATAATTTTCAAAGCTGCATTTGGAGGAGGGGGCCGAGGCATGAGATTTGTAAATAAGATGTCGGTGAGTAAATGTTACGTTGTACTTTGACAAAGCATTTAAACACGAAATGTTTAGTTTTGTGGGCAAAAATCCATTTTTTTGTATATTTATGACAGTATAGGCCAGTGGTTCTCAACCTTTTCGATGCATTCTTCCCTTAACAATTTAAAACATTTTGATTCCTCCCAAATGGACTACATAGTAGATGCTAAACCATGCAAAGGTCGTTTAAAATTTGGTCTGTAATGTATCTCACAGGTTATATTTATAGAGCTAAACACCACATGTAAAAATTAAAGTAAATTCCTCCCCTCAATGTTAAAATTCCTCCCTAGTTGGGAACCACTGGTATAGACCATTTATTACAACAAAAACATATCTTGATTTTGAATTTTGTAACACTGTACACAAAACTTGTATGTTCTAACATTTTTACATCAACATTAAAATGGCTGTATTTTTGTCATCAGGAATTGGAAGATAGTTTTAACAGAGCTGTATCTGAAGCAGAAAAGGCTTTCGGTAACGGAGCGATGTTTGTTGAGAGATATTTAGAAGGACCAAGACATATTGAAGTTCAGATATTAGGTATGCCAAACATGGTTTTATAACTGGTTTTATAACTGGCAAATATAAATCAATATGATTACCCACTCTTACACAGCAAATCTTTTTATTAGAGCATATGGCCTTTATGTGTGTGTGTAATTGAAACCTATGCTGTATATGCATTTGATTTGTTGTGTACTGTTGTAGACACAGCAAATATACAAAGTCTGGCCTATGTTGGTTCATGCATATTTTATGTGCTTGTCTCAACACTTAGGTCATTGTGTAATTGTTAAACCACTTGAAGTCAATTTAACATTTGTAAGATTGTTGTTCGTCCAATATGCAATTATTGCTCATTTTTGGGAGCAATTAATATTGATAACAAATTTTGGAATTATATTTTTGGGCAGCAAAATTTAGTAAAACAACTTCTTTAAAAATATATTTTTTTGTAACATTTGCTTAAGGTTTTTTAATAAAAAGTTGTGAAGATTCAATGTGAAAAACCACTAAATTTGTTGCTGTTTTTTTTGTTTTTCAAAACAAATGCATTTCGCTTTTATAAGCATCATCAGTGTCTAAAAACAAATAAAAGCGGGATTTTTGATCTGATTTTAATGACCCTGAATCGTCACAGTTGTTTTACTTGTAAGGAGATTTCAATAATAAAAAAAGATTTACTACATAAAATATAGTGAAATGTACAAATATTAGAAAAAAATATAGCATTGAAATACATATTATTGAAACTAAAGCTATTCTGAAGGTATTTCATACAAAATGAAAGTGTAAAAATTCTTTCATAAAAAAACTTTTAGGTGACAAAGCTGGCAACTTGGTTCATCTCTACGAGCGCGACTGCTCAATTCAACGCCGTTATCAGAAAGTTGTTGAACTTGCTCCTGCATTTAATTTACCGATCACACTCCGTCGTATGCTAGCTGACGATGCGCTGAGGATAGCTAGACATGTCGGTTATCAGAATGCTGGAACTGTTGAATTTCTGCTTGATTCACAAGTAAATATAGATATAGAATAGCATTTTTCTTAAAAAATACTGTTAACCTAGGTTAAACTGGATTTGATTAATCCAGATCTTCGCCTATTGACAAAACTTGAGGTACAAATAATTTGTAATGTGGTAACTTATCAACATCAGTTAGTCCAGATCTTTGCCTATTTTGGACAATTTTTTGGTTCAAACGGGACCGGATTAACCGAGTAAAGCACACTGAAATTGGCGACATATTAAGAGTTTAGATAAACTCTTCGGACATATTGGAAATATTCCTAGATGAACTTCCAACAATAAATATTCTTTTATATAAATAATGATTTTGTGACACTGACTAATAAAATAATTCGGCTAATTTTAAGGACATACTTAATGTTAATTAAAATGCAATTATTACTTTTGCAGGGTCGCCATTACTTCATAGAGGTCAATTCACGTTTACAAGTGGAACATACAATTACGGAACAGATTACCGGGTAAGAGCTTACAACAAAAATCCACATCAATATATCGAAATGTTTGATTCTACAACAACCCAAAAAATTGATGTCAAAAAAAAAATTCCGAAAAAAAATTCCAGAAATGTTTTGTTTACAACTAACATTTTTTTGCTTTATCATAGTGTTGACCTGGTGCAATCCCAAATCCGTCTCGCCGAGGGATATCTACTTCCAGAACTTGGTCTCACTCAAGAACGCATACAAGTAAATGGTTGCGCAATTCAATGTCGTGTCACAACCGAAGATCCCGCTCATGATTTCAGACCCGACACAGGAAGAATTGAGGTATGTCGCTCATTTTTCTTGCTCAGGGTAACACACAAAGGGTTGAGACAGGATTAGAAGCAACGACCTACCAACTTGTTGTGTTAACCACTTGGCTATGCCCTGAATATTTGTTTGAAGGAATTCCTAAATTCGGAAAGTTTTAATTTTTTTGGCAGAAAGGTATCATGAACCTACACCCAACTTATCATGAATAAATTATGTAAAACTAAGAGAAGTTGTTATGAATGACCTTGATTGCTGGTCTGCATAAACACCTCAGGGCTGATCCCAGTTATGGATTTATGTTCATCTTAACTGATACTGGTCAATCTGGCGATCCCCTACTATGAAGCTGACATGTGCAGCATACGAGGCAGGCACCAGTGCTTGTGATTTGACTTTCGGCAGGTTCACCACTGAGCCAGCTCAGTTGGTGGAACATAAGTCTCAGAAAGACTCCTGCCGTGGGTTCGAATCCCACCACAGGCTAGATTTTTCATACAATTGCCAGAAGAGCTCTATAAATTAGATTTTTCTAGTCTGTGCCATGCCATTTAGCAATGCTAAGGAGTACAGCTTGATTTGATATAACACCTTCAATGGGCCTGGCGTACTATGATTTAGTTCATATTGTGTTTCTAGGTGTTCCGCAGTGGCGAAGGCATGGGCATTCGTCTTGACAGTGCATCAGCATTTGCAGGAGCAATTGTATCGCCGCATTATGACTCTCTGCTCGTAAAAGTGATATCACACGCAGCTGATATGCCGTCTGCAGCAAGAAAAATGCACAGAGCTCTACAGGAATTCAGAATACGTGGAGTTAAGGTCTGAAATATTTTTCGACGACTTTTTGCTGGTTTTAGTTGGTAGAATTAACTGGTGCAACTAGTGCATTTTTTTTAAAATTATGGTTTGATTTCTCACATAAAACAACCACATATGATAACGCCATTATTTCCCCCCAAAAATGCAAATTTAAATTTGACATTTCTGTGGCAAGTTGCTGGGAAATGTTTTAACATCATCAGCTAAAAAATGCCGCTCATTTTGCACTATAGACTATGCTGCATTCTCATATTTCAAATTACAGGATATTAAACAGTCCGCTTGCAGACTGCTGCTCTTCCTTTATTCCCATGAAATTTGATGCTCTGCTTTATATGGGCTTGCACCCAAAAGGGTATTTAGAGTTTTTTTGCCCACATGTACATTAAATTTTTTGTACAATTAATAGGTATGGCCCAAAACCGCAAATGTTTTACTTAATTTCATGCTAACTTTCCAAGGTCTCTTACGTCACCAGCGGTGTATTAAGTTGTACAGGCACCAGAAATATGCCCTTTCGAACACTAGTTTTGTGTGATAGCAGGGCATGAATATGCAAATTTAATGCTCGTTTGTGCAATTGCTCGGCAAAGCACAGAGCAATAAAAACAGTGATGCTCGGTACCGACTACTTAGTTTCTGGCCCGGCCCTAATGTTTCATACATAGTAGTTGAGTTGGGTTTATTTCTTTTGGTGAAATGATGGTACATAGTAGAAAAGTCACTAAAATGGTCCTTGAGTATCTTTAGTTTTTGCCTGTTTTTAGTTTTTTACCTTCTGTGAAGGGAACACATATTGTTTTTGTTCGTATTTTTATTTTTTTATTTTTTCTGTCTAATGCTGGTTTGTTAAACGTGTTTGGTCAAGAAAGAGTGCTCCGAATTTATTAAAATTTGGAGAGATGTTAGTTATTAATCTAAATTTGATCCTCCTGAAGTTTGACCCCGAATGACCCAGCGGTTCACCCATAGGCCCCCAAAACGTAAAAATTTTCAGCTGTATGATTAAAGTACAGCATCTTGGAGTTTTATGCTTTGTTGTTTGGTACAATGTAAGTTTTTTTTAAAGAATTTTGTATCTTTTTTTGGATTCACCCATTTTTCAACCTTTAAACCCCGAAATAATCTAGGGATGGGCCAAAACCACAAATGTTTCATCACATTCCCAATTCTACGCTAGTTGTGTAACTTTGCAAGGTCTCTTATGTCACCAGTGGTGTATTAAGCTGTATGTATAGGCTGAAGCAGTATGCCTTTTCTAGAATCAAAAGTGCCTAAAATGGTCCTTGAGTATCTTTAGTTTTTGCCTGTTTTTAGAACTAGATCATTGGAATTGTTTTACAAGTAGTTTCTGGCCTTTTTTCATTGATGATTATAATAATAGTGTGATAATGTTGTGTGTATTTTGTGCAGACGAACATTCCATTTTTGATGAATGTGATTACCGATGACACTTTTCTTCATGGTACAATAACAACTCAATTTATTGACAACAATCCACAGGTAATTAACTTCTAGCAAAAGAAACAGCTTGTCAAGATATGCCATTTTGTCATTCTGTTTAAAACATCAAACGAGTCAGAAACCTTTTGAATGCTGCATGCCAAATAACCTGTTCTTTTAAAATCATACTGACAATCATAAACATTACTGCAAAAGTACTGGTGTGTATAGAATACAACCTGCACTGATGATGACAACAGAGATTGTTGAAACGTCTGCATGATGTGTTCTATATACACCAGAACTTTGGCAGTATGTTTACGATTAAATTACTTTTCAAGTCCGTTGTATAGTGTTTCTGGGCATACTGTCTTGACATGCCAAAACCCGGGTTAAACTGGATTCGGTTAATCCATATCTTCACCTAATTTGGGCAAATTTGAGATACAAATGATTTTTAATGTGGTAAGGCTACTTATCGACATTGGTTAGTCAAAACTTTTGCCTAATTTGGAATTTTTTTTGGCCAAATGTTTAGTGTATGTCGCTTTTATGTCCATTTAGGCCATTATATTCATCATATAGTTCAAATGTTGAATACTAGCCCCTAGACTCTCTTTAATATTTATTCAGTTATGTTCGCGTCAAATAAAATGTGTCGACATAACGACATGTTACCACCCTGAGTAAACGAAATCACCGATTAAATATTAATCATTTACAGCTCTTCAAACTTTCACCCAGTCAAAACCGCGCTGGTCGTTTGCTACAGTACCTTGCAGAAGTTATGGTAAACGGTCCTTCAACGCCACTACCAACGAACTTGAAACCACCGTATGCTGAACCTGCATTACCCACTTTACCTCCAGGTATGGATAATTGACTAACAACAAATTACACATATTACCCACTGAATGTCAAATATGTTTTTTGTGTATATTTTTTGGGCAAATAAAGTATTAGAAAGGGTTGTTTTAACTCTCTTGGCTGACAAAATACTAAAAACTATGGAAATTAGCCAAAAAACAACACTTTGTGAACCAGCGTACATATCCAATGTTGCTAACAGTGGTGTTCAGCGTATTTAAGAAACTTGCATGTATGCCCACAAATAGAAATTCATGCTACTAATAAACTGGTATGTGCCACAACATGCACATTTAATGTTGCTCTGTGTGTATTATTAGGAAACTTATGTATAGGTCTGGGAACATGAAAATGTATATGGCACATAAACTGGTGTGTGGCCCCAGCGTGCACATCTTCTGTTGCTCACAGTCGTCCCTAATGTACTCAAAGCGCTTGTGTGTATGTCAAAGCACATCAAAATCTGTGCTGCACATAAACTAGTGTGTGACCACAGCGTGCACATCTAGGGTTGCTTACAGTGTTCCCCAGTATACTTGTGAAGCTTGTGTATACGTCCGGACATATGAAAAATTGAAGTAAATTTTGAAATGATATTTTTAGGTGAATTTACTCCTAGTGGTTGGAGGGATTTGCTTTTGGAGAAGGGGCCAGAAGAATTTGCAAAAGCAATTCGTCAAAATGAAGGGCTCCTCATCACAGACACAACGATGCGAGATGCTCACCAATCCTTACTTGCCACTAGAGTGCGCACTTACGATCTTGCAAGAATTTCTCCATTTGTTGCGCGGCGACTTAACAGTCTTTTTTCTGTGGAAAATTGGGGAGGTACGTTTTTTTATCAAAATTTTGCTTTGGAAAACCTGGGTTAAACTGGATTCGGTTAATCAGGATCTTCGCCTATTTCAGAAAAATATAGGAGTACAAATGATTTGTAATGTGGTAAGACTTTAACAAATTAATATTGCTTACTCCAGATCTTCGCCTAATCCGGACAAATTTGTTGGTCCAAACGGTCCGGATTAACGGAGGTTTACTGTATTTTAGAAATAAAAACCTTAGTTGAATTCATTTCAAACTACAGAAGCTTTTATTGGACACTTAATCATAGGAAAAATGTTTTATGAAAGGTATTTAACTGATGAATTTTGACAGGTGCCACTTTTGATGTTGCTCTTCGATTTTTACATGAGTGTCCATGGGAGAGATTACGGGCCATGCGTGAACGAATTCCAAATATTCCGTTCCAGATGCTCTTGCGAGGAGCAAATGGTGTCGGATACACAAGTTACCCAGATAATGTTGTCAAAAGGTCAATTTTTTAAAAACATTCATATTGATAACTTATACTTTTTACACATTTCTTCATAGCACTATATTTAAAATTTAAATTATTAGACTTTAGGCAAATTTTGGATTTTTTGTTAAATTTGAAATTTTATGACCTATCTAATTTGCCAAATTTTTTGCTGCAATTAAATCATTTTCCTTTACGAATAATAGAAAGATGCGAAAAGCTAAAATCGTACGTATATAATTGTACATATTTATGGCATATAAGCTGTTGAGATGTTAAAAAATATTGTAAGCGGCATGCTGTATGCTTAGACTAGGGCAGGGGTTCCCAAACTTTATTGGTCTGTGGCCCAAATGTCTATTTAATAGCGATTTGTGGCCCACCATGTGCTGTAAATTTGGGCACAAAAAATAACTCAAAAACAGGCGAAATGGTTTCTAGCAATTTATTTTTAATGAGATACATGCTCCTGAAATTTGGCTACAAGATTCGGAATTCTTTGCAAATATTATGTTTTTCAAAACACAGCACAAAATATTTACAGTACAACAAAACAGTAGAATCTGTTCGAATGGCTCTGTGGCCCATTGAAAATGTCTTGGTGGCCTAGTACGTGGTTTGGGAACCACTGAACTATGGGGTAAGCAAAGTGCGGCCTGCAGCATTTCATGTCGCCTCCAGTTTATTTGTTATAGTTTGTTGCAAAAAAGGAGATAGGGTTGTATAAAACAAACGGGGTGTAAAAGGACAAACTTTGCAGTGTTAAAAAACACCTAATTTATTTGCAGATTCTGTGAACTTGCATGTTTTAATGGCATGGACATTTTCCGAGTTTTTGATTCAATGAATTATTTACCCAACATGCAATTGGGCATCGAGGCTGTCGGTGAAGCTGGTGGCGTCATCGAAGCTGCCATGTCATACACCGGCGACGTGTCTGACCCCGAAAGAGTGACAAAATACGATTTAAAATATTACCTCAATCTCGCCGATGAACTCGTTAAGATGGGAACGCATATTTTGTGCATTAAGGTAACTTTGAAATTTGTGTGATGTTTTTTGGTAAAAACGTAAGGAAAATTAAATGGTTAGGAGTTGAATCATAGAAGATGAAAAGTTTTTTTTAAATTTTAGCTTACATTTTTACTTTATTGCTATAAACAAAGATTTTTCTTTATTTATAAAATACTTTTACATAGTTTTAAATAAAAAAAAAACGAATATTTTGCTAATGCATTTTTCTTTACTGGATTAGATAGGAACCTAATTTAAATTACCAACAACTCTTTGCTTAAACTTTTAGTGTTAATTTTAACATTTACTTTCAGGATATGGCTGGTCTTCTTAAACCGCAAGCTGCTCGAATATTGGTTGGTGAACTACGTGAGCGATATCCTGATATGCCAATCCATGTACATACACATGATACATCTGGAGCAGGTAGATACATTGTTTGAGAATAAAGCAAGATTTTGAAAACAAAATAATCCTAGTGTGGAAAAAATCCAGTAGAGATGGGCCGGGCTGAGCCAGAACCCAAGAACTCGGTATGGAGCATCACTGTTTTGTTATGTTTGGTGCTCGGCCGAGCAGTACCACAAACTGACTTGAGCATTAAATTTGCATATTTATTTCCTGCTGACATGTAAAACTATCGTTCGAAAGGGTATCCAAGAACAAAGATGACTGTTTTTTTAACTATGTTAGAGTGTGGAAAAATGTGCACTCTTGGGCCCTGTACAATTTAATACACTGTTGTGACATTGGGGACCTTGGAAAGCTACAAAACTAACATGTCTTTACAATGCACCAAGCATGTTTAGGCACCAAGCATTAACATGAGATGCTCGGTGCTCGACCAAACAGAACATTTGCAGTTTTGGCCCTAGCAGTCAGTTACTGCTTTTCTATACTTGAATGGTCCTTGCCCATATTTTAAGTATATTTTGCAATTTAAATTTATTTTTTAAGCTGTGGAGTATTGTTGGTTACACTTTATGTAATATTCAATTCCTGTTATTAAAATTATTGTTTAAATATTTTAGGTGTAGCTGTTATTTATTATAATTTTTTTACAACTAACTTTTGTATTTTAGGTGTAGCTGCGATGTTAGCTGCAGCTGAAAGTGGAGCAGATATCGTTGACGCTGCTATCGATTCTATGTCGGGTATGACATCACAACCAAGTCTCGGAGCCATTGTGACATCACTGGAGAGAACCAAGCTGGATACAGGTATGATAATATACAGAGATGCACAATTTCCCAGAAAACTACGTCAATTAACATATTTCTAAGTTGGGTCATTATTTTGATTTATTTGTTTTGAAAATATAACGGCCCAAAGGTGTACCTTTTTTATCAGTCTTTCGTGTGACTCTAGTGGCCATAAATAGGTGTAACTGATGTGGCCCTTTATATCACTGATGATGGCATGAGCATTTGTCAAAACGTTTAAACAATAAAGCATGTCGCTTTTTTATGTCTATTTTGGTATTTTTTTTCATCATTTTTATGAACAGATCCATATATAGTGTTTCAAAACACTGTTTTTAATGACATTTTAGCCTGTTACTCCACAAATCCTAGTGACATTAGATGGCTTTGTTAGTGAATACGGCCGATCTCTCGTCCCAGCTGGCGGTCCCCGAAGGATCCTCGGACCCCAATTTGAGAACCACTGGGCTAGTGTAAAATGTGTTTTTACCATGTTACTCCCAACAAACTGGAGTGCTGTTGAATGGCTACGCTAGCCAATACGGCCGATCTCTGGCCACCAGCTGCACTGATGAGACCTTATATGTTCGAAACAGTGTGCACTGTCTGCAGCCTATTCCTCTGTATTGTTTTGTCAAATTTGGCTTATGTTTATGTATATTGAAGTATTACATATTCCAATTATTTGTTTTCGTGCAAAGGAATTCCAATGCAACATTTAAACGAGTACAACGACTACTGGGAACAAACTCGTCAGCTGTATGCTCCGTTCGAATGCACCATCTCGATGAAATCTGGTGATTCAAGTGTCTACAAGCATGAAATTCCAGGTGGACAATACACAAATCTTCACTTCCAAGGTAAACCTTATTCAAATTTGGATTGTTTTTACTTTATCTGGTAAAACTACATAACTAAAAATGTATAACTAGTTTTTTTTTGTGTAGTTGCACAGTTATTTGAATGCTACATCTGAAAATGAGTTCTGCTTTGTAAGGTGTAGTTAGTTTTTAAATAGTTGCGATGAACATAAATTCATAACTGAGATCAGCCCTGAAGTGTTCATACAGACCAGCAATCACTACACACTCATATATAGAAATCATAGCATGCCAGGCCTATTGAAGGTGTTGTATTGAATCAGCCGGTCACCAAGCATTCCAACATGACAAGGCTTACTATGAATTAGGTTTTAAATATTGTTGAATTTGATTTGGAATCGGGATTTTTGAAATTTTGTTAAAAAGGCAGCAATAAATTGTGCACTGGCCACATTATAGCTTTGTGGTAATTGGAGTCAAAACAGTTGTTAAGAGTAAGGTCAGAATTTGAACACTTTTAACCAACCCAACAACCCTGGTCAGAATAGTTTAAAAAGCTTTTTAAATGTAGTGTTTATGGCCTGTTTATATATTACACTTGTTTTACCTTTTCAGCACATTCAATGGGTCTTGGAAGTCAATTCTCTAAAGTCAAGGAACGTTATATCGAAGCCAATCAAATGTTCGGAGATCTTGTAAAGGTGAAATGCAAACTATAATTTTTATGCTGAACTTGATTTGAATAGTTGATAAACAGATATGAATAAATGTGAAAAATTAATGCCATGATTGACAAACGAAATTTATCCAAAAAATATGCACAACACATTTAAACAACTCAAATTATTTTTTTCAACATAATTTATTAACCATTTTTTATTACTTTACAAATAGGTAATTTTTTGTGTGCAAAAACTTTGTACATTTGGAAAAAAACCTAATGTAACCATTTCTTTTTGCCCAAATTTTTTGAAGTTTAAACATTTCATAAAAAATGTTTTTGGATTGTAGGTTACTCCTTCGTCGAAAGTAGTAGGAGACATGGCACAGTTCATGGTGCAGAACAATCTCTCTGCTCAGGATGTGGAAGATAGAGCAGAGGAGTTATCGTTCCCCCAATCTGTCATCGACATGATGAGAGGGGTCATAGGGTACCCACCAGGTGGTTTCCCCGAACCCCTTCGAAGCAAGGTAACTTTTTTTCTGCAAAATTTTTGTGATAGTGCAAAAATTTAATCATGAAAAAACATTTGAGTCATGTGAAATAAAGATCTTTGTTTCATGTGAATCAAGTGGTTATAAACGGGTGTAACTGCAACCTGTTTCGGTTTTTGAGAAAAATTCTTTTGGCAATCTTTGGCAAAACAAGTTTTTTTTTTCAATAATACTATCTGATCAAACTGCTATAACATTTTAATCATTTAGATGAACAAGATTTTTTAAAGAATTAAATATGAATTAGTTTGTTGATTTAAATTAACAGCAGAAATTCCTTTTCGGTTTTATGTTAACCTCCCCAAAATTCATATTTTTTTTGCTCAACTGCGGTCACAAACTATGTCTGGTTGAAGCAATTCTTCTCCGTTGTAAAGTTAATGCATAAATACATGACAAAAGTGTTTTTTTCTTTTGGATATAGATTGTACGAGATCAACCGATCATCGAAGGTCGACCTGGTGCGTCTTTGGAACCACTCGATTGCGAACAACTTAAACGAGACTTGATTGAGGAGCATGGCTCAGTTACAGACGAAGACGTCATGAGTGCTGCAATGTACCCAAAAGTAAAAACATAAACATCTTATTACAGTAGTAACGTGCTGGACCTCAAAAGTTCAAGCCTGAAACTTTAAATCTAAAATGTTAGTTATGGGTCCCCTTCCCTGAAGGGGACACATATTGTTTTTGTCTATATTTTTTTTTCTTTTTTCTTTTTTTTCGTCTAACGCAGATTTGTCCCCACGTTTTGGTCAAGAAAGAATGGTTCAAACTTTTTCAAATTTACACACATTATAGATATTGGTCTAAAGATGGTCCATGTGAATTTTGACCTCGTTTGACCCCTCGGTTCACCCACAGCCCCCCAAAACATGAAATTTTTAAAACGGCTATACTTGCTAAAGTACTTCATTTAGGAGTTATATGCTTTGTTGTTTAGTGAAATATCAGGTATTTCAAAGAATTTTGAATTTTAAAAAAAGATTTACCCATTTTCACCCCTTAAACCCCAAAATATTCGTTTCTGTCTACTGCTGGTTTGTTAAATGTGTTTGGTCAAGAAAGAGTGCTTTAAAGTTTTTCAAATTTGCACAGATGTTAGTTATTGTTCCGAATTTGATCCTCCTGAAGTTTGACCCCAAACGACCCAGCAGTTCACCCACAGATCCCAAAACGAAAAAAAATAAAAATTGGCTGTACTGACCCAAGTACATAATCTGAGGGTTTCATGCTTTGTTGGTTGGTGCAACGTAAGCTATTCTAAAGATTTTGTAACTTTTTATTGGATTCACCCATTTTTACCCCTTAAACCCCAAAATAATAAGTTTTAGGCCAGAAATACAAGCCCTAATGTGCTGAAATGTTAAACAATTGTTTGCAGTTAGGTTATTCTTTAGTATTTAAAGAATTGCCTTAATCGGCCAAATAGTTACTTTTACAGCCCATAATATGTGGACACTGTCAGTCAGATAGAAGTCTCAACTCTCAAGGTAGTAATTCACTTTTTTTACGATCAAGGCGGGTGAATGCGGTGGGAGTGCTCAGCTTGACGTCTGGATGGACGTTTTACGAGACAGTCGTGTTGATGATTAGAAATCAGCTGTTTTTGCGCAGTTATGCTATGTCGTTTTATTAAGTTATCAAGCACATTTTCATTTTGGGAAAATTGTGTTTAAAAACTGACCTTGAACGACAATAGCAAGGTCAAAGCATAAGATTAAATTGAAAGTAATTTTCCTGTTCTTATTTACTGTTTTTTGTAATTATATGACAATAATGATGCAAAAAGAATATGGACAAAACTTTCAAAGTTGGGTTAAGGCTGAAGTTGATTAAGTTTTTTCTTAAGAATCTAAAAATAACCAGGATGTTTGTTTACCATAAATCCGCACAAACGCGTGTGTGGGGACCCATTAGATTATGCTTGCAGTAACAATTATGTTATAAAGTACCTGGAAAAAAATGAAGGGACTCAATGAAATGTAGGTGCCAAATATATATCTATTCTAAATATTCTAAATGGAATATGTGATACATCGTTAAATATGATGTAGTATATATAAACTGGCAATATATAGGAAAACCACTATTCTAGTTTTAATAGAGTTAGGTGAAAAATAGTGTTAAATTATCTTATTCAAATAGAATAAATAAACAAGTTATTATCGATATACATATTCAAAGCATTTTACATAAACAAGTCACATGATTCAACCCAACAACAACTGAACTAAACATGCTAAGTCAAGCAGTTGCCAGTTGTCACATATACAAAATCAGTTATGCATAAACATACACAAGACAAATAAACTTTATCGGGAAAAAGTTAACAATTAGGATTCACTAAGATGAAATTTTGACACAAGCATGACCAAGTGTATACTTATGTCCATACCAGGCCTAAGTCAAGTTATAACTTCAGCTTATACCAAACCCCAAAAGCCAGGCCCGACTTACAACTTTATATCTGAAACTACTTTCTTCATGTATTTTTTTCCAAACGCCTTTTTGTCATTCCAGGTCACTGACGACTACCTGCGTTTCTTCAAGAAATACGGACCAGTAGATAAACTGGACACACCCAATTTCCTGATGGGACCAAGAATCGCTGACGAACTGAAAGTGACTCTTGAACCAGGTGTGAAATAAAATACAAGCTTTAAATTGGATAAACTGTGTTAAATTTAAGGGGCCATTTGCTTCAAACAAAGAACCTTTATTTCCAATATGTTTAAAGCTTAAACTGAAGTTGCCAAAGAATGAGTTAAATAGAAACCACTTTTTTTCCAGGCAAAACTCTTCACATTAAGCCACTGGCTGTCGGTGATTTGAAAGAAGAAACCGGTGAGAGAGAAGTTTTTATGGAACTTAACGGGCAGTTGAGGACGATACTAGTTAAAGACAAGGAGGCTTTAAAGGTTTGTACTTAAACTTATCAGTTATTTGTGATTTTAGGATAAAGTTTAAGGATAATATCTTGTGTGCAGTTCTTTATAGTAAACATACAGGATTTATAACCTTAACCTAGTGTGCACTTTACATAATTTTGTCAAATATATACTGAAAACAGAATGTTGCTTTGTAAAACACAAATTTTTACATTTTAATTTCATTACCCCAAAAAACAACACATACAAATTTGACAGTTTAAATCAGTGGTTCCCAACCTTTCTACGCCACTGGACCGGTAAAAACTTACAAAATTTCCACGGACCGGCAACAAAAGATCGTAGTGAACCAAACGGCAATCAACTTAAACAACAAAATGTCAATCTATTTACATACAAAGTCAATGATAGTTGGATGTTTGCTGTTGTTTAGCTGCCAGTATAAATCTCATCTTAAAAGTGAAGAATAACTTTGTTTATCAAAGAAATGTTGAATGCTAGACGCAGTTTATGACAAAACAATCATAAACGTCACAAAAGCTTTAATTATTAAACAATTTTGCGGATATCGATGGTGGAAAGCTACCCCAGTTTTACAGCCAACAACTTTGCAATAGGCCTACTTTAAAAAGTATAAATAAAGAAAATAATTTGCGGACCGGCAAAATATTTACGCGGACCGGCACCGGTCGGCGGACCAGCGGTTGGGAACCACTGGTTTAAATTTAAGACACTGTATTGTTGATCTGTAACTTTTCAGTTTCGACAAATTTACTAGTAAACATGTTTTGCTATGATTAATTAATGATCCAATTTGTTTTAGGTATATTTTTTAACTTTATATCAATGACCACGCATTTTTGGTTTTAATAAATTTCTTTGTTTGTGCAGGAGATGCATTTTCATCCGAAATCGAGAGAAGGTGTAAAGGGTTCAGTTGGATCACCTATGCCTGGCGATGTCCTTGAGGTTAGAGTCAAGGTCAGTCTTGCAATGCTTCCTAAATTCAATATGTTGTCAACAATATGCCACGTTACCTGTGACAGTATGTTTCCAAGAAATTATGTTGTGCTTTGAAAAACATTTCATTTTGGCACCATAACTAAATACAGTGCAAAATACAAGATGTTAACACACCTTGGCCAACACATACTACTGTTACATAAGTAAAAATAGTGTTTTGATCGAAGACCTAAAAAGTATAACATAATGGTAATTACAGTAATATTGTTTTTGTCTATACTTTTTTTCCGTCTAACGTGGATTTGTTCCCACGTTTTGGTCAAGAAAGAATGGTTCAAACTTTTTCAAATTTACACTCATTATAGATTGGTCTAAAGATGGTCCATGTGAATTTTGACCCCGTTTGATGCCTCGGTTCACCCACAGCCCCCAAAACGTGAAATTTTTAAAACGGCTATACTTGCTAAAGTAGATGATTCTGGAGTTTCATACTTTTTTGATTGGTACATTGCAGCGTATTTTAAAGTATTTTGTAACTTAAAGTTGTATATATCCATTTTCACCCCTTTACCCCCAAATGCTGTGACTATCTTTGCAAATGAGTCAGAAACCTACTAAATTCAACCTTGATTTGACTATTAGTATAAGCAAAGGTTTAATCTACTAGTTTTTGTGTCATTGACGTTTTTTATTTGTTTGTAGGTTGGTGACCAAGTTGCCAAAGGAGATCCTCTCATCGTAATCAGCGCAATGAAAATGGAAATGGTTGTCGCGGCGACAGTTGATGGAGAAGTGCGTGACGTTGCAGTGAAATCTGGCATGCATGTGGAAGGAGACGACTTATTGGTGGAAATCCAGTGATCGACTTACTCAAGAATAAATCATGCACTGGCTTAGAACTATATACAAGGTCAACCCTTTATAGGGCTGAGTATGGTCTTGAAATGATACACATGAATTGTTTTTAGCCTTTTTGTGCAACATTACCTGGTACTGGTGATTGTATACACAAAATATAGATGTGTTTTATGACTGAATGCTGTACAAAATTTCATGACGATTAATATTTATTTGTGTTTGTGTTGATACTAATGATTTTTTTGTGTTTAATTGATGCAATACGAAAACACTGGATAAAATTGTGCTACTTTCTTATCAAACCAAACAAAAATAGCCTCAAATTAAAACTTATTGGTTTAGAAAAGCATTTGTTTTATATCTTAATAGTACTTTAAAACAAGTTAATTGACATTTTCCATGACATTTTGGCCAATTTTTTCATGACATTTTGGTACTATGTTCTACTTTTGCACCAGCCATACGAAACAACATTCGCACCACGTTCATTTTACCTTTTTAGCTGGTAATAAGCAAGTGTTTTGTATTTCTTGGTGTAATTTTGGTATATTAGTGTGTCTTTTTGCGTGGCAATATTTTTGCAATGCGTGCAACTTGTAATTTTATTTCTATGTTCCGAAATACGCCAAACAGACGCTTTTTTCGTGGCTTGCATATATACGTGGTTTGCTGTGTAAGATGTCTATGGCCTCGTTAGACTTAATACACATCAACGCAAAATGTACAAAATATCATCTATCTTTTTATTGACATGCAGAAAAGTAGAAGAAACAGTCAGTAAGTTTTTACAAAAAAAGAGGTTAAAATTTTCCAAATGACAAATCAACTAAATAAGTTTATGCAATACTTGGACATTTTACAAAACTTTTGGCTTAACTCATATATATTGTTATTTTTACAGAATGTGATATTGCTAATATTAGAAACAAATTCATTAGCGCACAATCTTATACGGTCTGTCGCTTATAGTTGGTTTTATATGTCTTCAACTGCACCAGTATTCAGGATATAATGCTTAATTCCTCTTTATCGCGACTGTCAGATAGTTTAACTAGAATTTTCTCCAACAGTTTTTGAAAGGCATTTTGAATCTCATCAGATTTGTTCTCAAAGTTGGACGTTATCTGCAACCAAAACATATAATGCTACTTAAATGCTGCATTTGTTAACACAAAAAACTGGCGCATCTGTTTTAGACAGACATATATTCAACATGTAACATTTATAAATCCTAGTATGCCAGGTCTATTGAGCACTTTATACTGACTCAAGCTGGTCTCCCAAGCATTTCCATTAAACAAGGTGTAGGCTAGAAAAATTTAGCCTGTGGTGGGATTTAAACCGACAGCAGGAGCCATTCTGTGACTTGTGCTCTGCCAACTGAGCTATACAGGCTCAGTGGTGAGCACACGGAAAGTAGAATCACAAGCACTGTTGCCTGCCTTGTATGCTGTGCATGTCAGCTTCTCAGCAGAGGATCACCAGTTTAACTATTGATCAGCTAAGGTAAACATACACATGTACTATGATCACTGGTCTGCTTGAACGTTTCAGCGCTAATCCCAGTACGCCTTAGTTGTAACATTTATAGTCATACAGAAAGATAACTCACCGTTTGTACATTGGGTAATGGAGATGGGATGTTTCGATTTTCTTTTGATCTTGAATTTGCAAATAACAAACAGTTCCCTGGTTTTAATTTTTGATTAGTGACGAAGAAGTTGTAGAAAGCTTCAACTGAAGGAGACGTCCTTGTTACAGCAGGATCAAAAACGATAATCACTCCTTAAAAAACACAAACAAATAGTAATCCACTGAATATATGTAAATATTGGTAGTTTCTATTACAGATGTTGTTTATGAAAGATGTACAAATACAGAAATCGTCCTTATCCACTGATGCTCAACACACGATCCGAGGTACACATATATATTGACACTACTTAGCTAAAAAATTCAGCACATTCAAATCAGTCTTTGTATTTCTTATTACAAACCAATGTGAATAATGATTTCGGCCACCAAAAATATTTTTGAAAAAGGACTGATGCCATATATTATGGGGTGATCTGCAGTAATGTGTTAAAAAAATATACAGACTGATTTGAGAATATGTCACCTAAGATACGTTTTTTTATCTTTATCATGTTGATTTCATGATAACTGTTAATTTCAGTCAAATTATACAGGCGGCTTTGTTTGTGTAAATAAGCTGTTGCTTGCAGGCATAATGTATGATAAACAAGTAATGCTCTTCCAGCAGTTTTTATTATAAAGAATCATAATCATAACAACTTTTTTTTTGTATATTTTACATTCTGTGTCAATTAAAAATATGTTCAACAAGTATAAGTAGTTTATTGGTGGTAAATTAACTTAAAATCCAACTACCATCAGCTCGATGTGCCATTGCTGGCCAACAACTTTCCAAGTTTTCATTTCCACTGCAGTCCCACAGTTCCACATCAACTTTTACAGAATTGTTATTCCTGCTTTCAACAAGGTTTTCAAACTCCAAGATTCTGACACCAGCAGTTGGCTTGTAAGTACTGTTGATAATATCTGTCTAAACATAAAAAAATCTATCAATAGATAGTTTCTGTCAATATGTGTCATATTATTTATGGGTTGATTTTAAGGTGTTTTTATATTGGATGAATGTTAAACCAACTAACTAAACAACACAAATGATTAGGTAAATATAAATAGCAACATTGTTAGTTGGTTTCTACCCAAACTACTAGATCTGAAAACAACATAATTTTCCTAAAAAACCAAATCAACCATAATTTTCTTACCTGGTCACCAAGGAAATTTGATAGCAGCGTTTTTCCTCCCTCACAAGGACCAACCACACATATTTTTGCTTTGTACATGGTTAAAATGAAGCTTTAATGCGAATTTATGAGCAAGAATTCAGTTCCAAAAGCAATTTGGCCAAATTATCTTTAAAGAATGTTACGCTTGAATGGCTGTCGTCAAAAACAAGTTTAACGGACCGTTGCATTTCATAGAAATTTCTAATTTAAATTGAAAATTTTTTTGGTTGGAACGAAACTTAATTTGTTTGTGTGATTTATAAATAATATAAACAAAATTATGAGTTAATTATTTTGCAGCTATATAGTTTGAAAACGGATAAGATACTGATTATTTTTTCGATTTTTGTTTGAATTTAGCGACCTATAGCGTATGGTTTTGGATTGATGGTTGGTGCGCAAATTTAAATTTGTTTTCAAAAAATTGTACCTTTAATCGCTATTTCTCACCATTTTTGTGGTCGTAAACAGCAGTAATCAGTAACTTATATATATGACACCTGAAAGTAAAATCATTTTAAACCTATTTTAGATGATTTTAATGCGTTAAGTTCTGTTGTATTTTAAAAGGCAGGTATTCAAAAGTAAACCAAAGTATTGATTGAGGCTAATTGTCCTTTTGGAACTGAAATTAATATTATTAAACGCTTTTGTCTTAACAGTCTTTTTAGTTACTGAAATAAAAGAGATCAAAACTCTTGTTTATTATTAGCTTGACGCGGAACTATTTTTGCTGACGTTTTCATTTTAGTTTTCAGTTATCTTTATTGCTGTTGTTTTAATAAAACCATGAATTAGGTCATGGATAAGTTACCACATTCATTGGTCACTGATGGCCGTTTGAGTCCAGCTGAAGAACTGGCAAACAGGCGAAAAATAAGACTGATACAAGTTCGCCAACAAGAACAACAGATAGCAAAGCGAGTGCGATCGCAAGTGAAGGTGCAAAAACGCAATGTCTTACAAGACGTTGCTCAAAAATTGAACAAAGAATTTGAAAACAGGAAAAATGTAAACTATGCCATATCAAAAGAAAAATATGTGGAAGGTTTGTCTGAGTTTGGCAAAGCACATGAAAATGCAGCATCTGATGTGGCTGACCAGGCTTTAGTTGCTGCAATCTTTGACCAACAAAAGCGTGAAGCACACAAACGTTACACCGAAGCAGTGCAAAGAGCAAGAATGGTTAAAGCAATTGAGGAGGAAAACGAAAACGCTCTACTGGAGCGAAGGTTGCTTGTCAAGAAAAAGGAAGCCATTCGTGCCAAACAAATCGCCATGTTGCCCAAAAAAGAAGCCACGAAAGACGATGAAACAAGTGGATGCAACAGTGAAACAACCATCATGACCAATGGGACACAAACTGCATTAGTGGAAAGGTCTTATGCTCAGGAAATAACTGCAAAAGATGCTGCTTTGGACGAAGAGTCAAGATGCGCAGAGCTGGATAAAGACCGAATTTGTGATCACTCTGCACAAATTGAACGTGCTCGGGTTCGCCACCTAGCAGCACTACGAAAAGCTCGGATGACTCATGAGTACACCAAGCTCGAATCAGATGTAAAAATGTTACAAAGAAAAGCAGCATTTACAAAGCGTAATAATTTTTCAGGATTTCCTGGAAAAACTGCTCAGTTTCAGGATGCAACGCAGGCTGAACTTTTAGATACTTTGGGGATCCCGCAGTCATGGGATTTGGATTTATCGGATGCAGGAGAGCATGAGTCCACTGATCCTTTAACTCAGTTTGTAACTGAAACTTCAGAGGAGGCAGAGACGAGTGAAGCAGATGCACAAGAAGAGGAAGAGAGTGCTACCGCTACATCAGTCACTCAGTCAGACACTGAAACCTCTGACTTTTCGTCTGGAATGGCTACAAGTGAGGCAGAAGATAGTTACGAAAAAGTTGCAAATCGCTTGAGAACACAGGTCCGAGATTATGGTGACAAATTAAAATTTGACAGAGATCCACCTATTAAGCTTCCATCTATGCCAAAAGACATTGGTGAGACACGGCCTTTGAAACCTAAAAAGAAGAAAGCGGTTGCTTTTGAATTGCCAGAGGAAAAAGAAGATGGAAAAATGAGTTCTGCAGATTCAAATACCACCACTGGTGCAGAAGATGAATTGGAATTAAGTGAAAAAGATGAAGAAACTACAAAGCCCTTAAAGACTGACTTCTCGCCACCTAAAAGTTACAGTGATGTCCCAGTAAAGGACACTGTGGGAAAAGACGAACCAAGCTTGCCTGAAACAGAAGAAAAAAGTGCACCGACACCACCATTGGCTCCCACTTCTTCAGTTAAACCTCAACAGTTCACACATTCTGTCGTAAGCAAAGCCCTTCAGCAACCAGACGTGCTGGCATTTCAACGGCGGATTCTAGAAACACATGCATTGTCAGTGAGTGAGCCATCAATTGACAGCAGCGTACAAGATACGAGTGACAAATCAACTGATTCTATCAACATAACTTCTTCAGAATCTGAAATCAAAACTAGTGACACAGACAACTCTTCATTTACAAGTGGTACTGCGACAACTGGATCGGTTGTGTCGCTTGAAGATGGTTTAGAAAAGATTGCATCCGGAATACAGAAGCGAGAAGAGGAGCTTAAGAGACAGCAAGACATTTTGGAAGAGTACAAACGGAAACTTATTGCACAACAAAAACAACATGCAGCGATCGCAAAGCTTTCCGCTACAGTGGGTAAACAACTTAACAAAGTGACTCCCCCAGTTAGTCCTGAAATACAGGCTTTGATTGACCAATCTGACTCTATTGATCATTCCCAAGATGGTGGCAGTATTAATGTTATTCATATGAGTGAACAAAGTAGTAGTGACAGTTCAACTAGTTTTCAGGGGCCCACAAGCACTGGGGCAACTTTGAAGATCCCAAGTCTCTTAATGATGACTGACCCAAATCAAAAACCTTTTGATGTTTCTATGGCCTCTAGTTCTGCATCAGAGAGTGTGAAAAGTAATGTTGCCGTTGCAGAAGATAATTCTGACACTATGGAAGTACATGAAATAAGCACCAACAGTGTGCGGACACCATCGATTTTAAGTAAATCAAGCAGCGGCAAGCAATTTGACTACAAGACTCTAAAGACCCCTACCTCAAGTAATAGTCATGATGATTTATCATTTGTGGAGCTAACACCATTTGTTGAACCACAGAAAGTTGATTCAAGCAGCTCCTCGGGTCAGCCGATTTCTGATTTTAGTTTCGACAAGCATTCATTTATGGAGTTGCAACCAGACATTTCAATGTACATGAAACCGCAAACTTCTATGACCGATTACAACCCAAATGTGTCATCATTTATTGAGTTGACCCCACAAACCCCTGGTGTTGAGCTCAAGGATGTTACAAGCACAGAGAATACATCGGATTTAAATATATCCGAGCACCCGCTGTCGGTTCAAGACAGAAGTGAAATATCCTACCCACCTTTTTCAAGTATCGATGGTGGTACAAGTATCGAAGTAAGAACGACATCAGATGACAAAACAGACGCAAGTGCAGCATTTGATGAAACCTCATGGAAGGCTCTGTTGGCCCAGTCAGACACAACTGCAGACTCTACAGCGTCAACAGTTGATTCGTCTGTTGAAACTCTGCGCACGGATGAAACCGTCATAGAAATGCCTGAAAGGGGAATTCTTGAAGAGCCTGATATGACTTTGCTATCTCTAAACTCTACCATATTAAGTAATAATCCACTAACCAATGATGATTTTATGTTGGAAAAGTTTCAGATGGAAATGCCAACCTTAAACAATTCAGCTATTATTAAAGAAAAAGTTTCCGTACAAAATTCATCTCTTATTGATAAATCAGTGGATTCAATTAATGAAACAGTTATTCCAGCAAAGCCTGTAAATTCTGATGCTTGTCTTGCAAGACTGTTTCAGTATTTAATGGAAATTGAGGCCAAAAAGTAGACCTTATCGGTGTACATAATATTACTTGTAAACAGTTTTTTCCATTGTGTATTTGGAAACCAAACCAATATGTTTTGTATACTTCTATGCTTTTTCTTGTATGTGTGCATATTGTATGAAGATAACATGTAAAGACTATTCAATACTTTTTATCCTTGTGTTTGTACGTGTAGATTTTTATAGCGTTTTAGTTTCACACTCTGTACTGATATTCATACCATGTGCTTTACAGATGACAACATGGAAAATTTTTGTAATGTGATAAAATTTTTAAACGAAAATGGCAAAGCGGAATGGAACGGTTGCATTTTGTCAAAAACCCTTGATGTATCACAAACTGATTCAAAATCAAACAACGATACAGTTGTTCACCTCATAAAAGACTTGACGTCCAAAGTGACAGAGGAATCACTGCCAGATATTACTACTTATATGTACGCTGAGTCATCATGTAGCAAAAACATGAGTAATGGCTTTTCAGACTACCTCAATGTAACTGACCAGTCAAATGATGACACTTGCAATGACAGTCTTAGCTTAAAAACAGCTAATGGACTGTCCATTGATAATTTAGTGCCTTTTAGTGTGGCACAAAATTTTATTTCCCATTTTTCCTACTGCCTTGCAAATGGCAACAACAGTTTAAAAAAGTTTCTTCCTATTCTTGCCTTGTGTGATGGCCAAACGAACAATCGGGGGATATATTTTTTACTCGTACAAAACGATGCCAGTGATGGTGGCAATGCATGTCGTATTGTTACTAATGCTATTTCCTGCCATGGCCCTTATTCTGCCAAAACATGGGACGACCGTAATGGAAAATCACCATCGAAATCAAGCAATAGGTTTTTGCATGAATCTAGCACAATGACAGATATGTACGCGGAGTTTGATCTCTTTGGTTCCTGCTCCTCTCTTGTAAAAGATGAAGGAGAGAATACGGCACAATCCTCAATTCATGTCAAATGTTCTGAAGTAAGTTTTAATTTGTTTGTTTGTTTCATTTTTATCCTCGGTGGGTGGACAACGCCTGAATGCGTTATGCTCACAATGAGTCCGCCGTCAAGCTGCCTGTTTTATTGCAAGTCTATTCAAAAATTTCATAATTGATTTTTTCAATTCGGGCAGTTGGTGAACTCAATTTAGTTCAACAACCACTGGGTTGGAGCAATGTCCCTTTCTCCAGTAAACAGAAGCAGCAGAGATAGGATTAAAACCCACTACCTTGTGAACACAAAGTGGTTGCACTAACCATTCGACTATCTTGTTGAATGTTTAATGATGGTTGGTTGGTCAATATTGCCATAAGCCAGTGGTTCACTTGTGCAAAACTGTTGAATACAAAAACACTGGGATCATTATTTATACATTGTTTGCTCCTCTAAATTTTACCAATGTTTTTTTGTTTCCAAAAGGTCCGCAAAATTTTGTCTCTTGATCCATCTACAATCACGAGCATTGATGTGATACTGAAACCTGTACCTGGAGGCATTCAAAGTCCTGCATTCTGCTACTACAAAAATTTGGCAGTTATACAAGGTAAGGGTACTCTTTTATTATATTTCTCATAAAAATGCTTACACTTCAGCATATTTTTAAACATGGGTACACCTCAAGAGAAGTTATGAAAACTACACATGTAATTAACACTAAATTGCAGGGGTCCAAATTTTAAGTTTAAGAAAATTATTTCAGGTGTTATCACAAAACGGTCTATGTTGAGAAGAAAACTAGAAATTTTGGTGAGGTTCAAAACCAAACACATTGTGGTGGGATGTATTATGCCATAATTATATCACACATCACAAAAACACTTTTTATCCAATTGGTAGATTTTCCTAAAAAAACAAGTTTGTAGAGTGACCTAGATACACTATACAAATTCTGAACTTTGAATTAAAACACTGTGTGAACACAAACAGTAAAAATCAATCAGTTTTTCACATTTTGTCTATAAATTTAGGACTGCTTGGTGCTTTCGGTCCTGACAAGGAGGTTCAATGGACAGAAACAACAGAATTGTTGGAGCAAGAGGTTTGTAAATCTTCTACTTTGTGTAGTAGCATTGTAGTTTGTTTGTGTACTTTTATGCAATATAAACCAAGCCTGTTGTAAGGTATAATCTTGACATTGGCTCTATGTTTATTGTTTTGTAAGAGGACAACTGTCATTTATAAAAAAACGCCTTTTAAGGTTGTACATCCCTGTTATATATGCTCAACTATTATGACTGTCGTAGTACACCCTACCCATGGAAGATGTTATAATAAATCAGCCGGTAACCAAGCATTTCCATATGGTGTGTCTGGAAAAGATTCCTGTCTTGGGTTCGAATCCCACTGATTTTTCTAGCCTATGCCTTGCCACATGGTAATGCTTGGTGACCAGCTGATTGGGTTTAATGCCTTTAATGGGCCTGACATACTATGATTTATACACAAGTGTGTCTTGATCACTGGTCTGCATGAATGCTTCATGGCTGATCCCAGTTATGAATTTATGTTCATCTTAATTATTAAAACTGTGTGACTATCTTTTACTGTAATCCCTACTCAAATATCAATCTTCAGCCTAAACTAAGCGTGTTTGAAAGTCATTTTTGAACAGTTATAATTGGATAGATGAGTATAAACTCACCCATTGTCATTTTACTTACAGGATATGTTAAAGAAGTTAAATGAGGTAGTGGATTCATTCGGTAATATAAACATGGTTTCATCGATGGATCAAAATGAACAAGAAACTGATGGTAAGAATATGACAATACTGTGCCATATGGGGTGTAGCCTGTGGTTGGATTCAGCCGGTTCGCACCGGTTCTGTAGAACAGTCTCACGAAATTTTATGAGATCAGCGAACCGGTTAGCATTACTGGTTACTGTCAATGGACATTTTGTAACAGAACTGTCTGAAAAATATGACTTTTGTGATAGAACCAGCTGACAAAAAATTTGAATCCCACCACTGGGTGTAGCTAACCTTTGGATGTGGATTTATAATTCTCACAATCAATTTTAGCATCATATTCTGTAGCCAGTGATGCTCTTACGTGTAGGCATAGTTATGTAATAAATTTGAGCACTTGGTATTATAATCATGACATGCAATTTGTCTGTGAAAGTTGCTATACAATAAAGTGCATGAAAAGCTTCAATTCTGACCTATAGAAGGTACAAATATTTATTTTAGATACAGATAAATCTCCCTAATTGCACTATGCTTAATCTGTTTGATTGCAAAAAGATTTTAAATTCTAATCGTACCATTTTTTAGGAAAGAACTCAGTGTTTTTTCATAATAGGCACATTTTAAGTTGTAAATAATTTGGATTTGGAGTCAAAATTTATTTTGGAAATTCTGATTTTCATCTATATTTTTCAAAACACAGAAATAAATCGTTGAAGGGCTACACAAATGCTTTGTTTTTTTAATTAAATTCATGACAAGTTTATTTAGATTCCACATTTTTATTTTATTTTTTGAATTTGCAAACCTTATAGTAGTTAAAATTATTTAGCAATTTAATTTTCATGACACTAATTTTACCAGAGGATGGTTACATCACCACCCCAAGGACGGAACTGGATTTCACAGAGAGAATTTGGGAGGTTCTGAAGGTTGTTAAGTTACTTTAAAAACACGAAAAAGACTTGACTAAAAAAAATGTTTCTGCAGCTTGTTGGTAGCAAGCAAGATCTGATTAAAGGAATCCAATTTGTGTTTGAACAACTTGAATTGGGCCGAGGTATTCAGTTCTGGTTGCATGAAGAGAATCAAACGTACTTGGCCAAGTTAATCAGATCATCCTATGAGGTAAACTCTAGTGGATCTCAAAGATTGATTAATGACAATTATCTTTTATTTAATTATTTTATGTTTTGTTAGAAATTTTTTTTTGGCCCCTAGTTTTTTCGGGATACTTTTTTGACATGTACCGAGGTTCCAAACAGTGTTTAATACCATATCCATAAACATATGTTAGTATACCAACTTAAATCCTCATAATAGGTTACCCTACAAAGGCTACCATCAGTTCAGTACTCTTAGTTGCATCATACATATGTGAAATGTGAACAGATGTAAGCTGCAGACAGTGCGTATTGTTTTGACCTAGAAGGTTTTTGGTGTTGCCGATGTTGGTGACAAGAGATGAGCTAATGTAGCCATCTAAAGGCACTCGAGTTTGTTGGAAGTAACAAGCTTTGCATGGAACAGGTTTGGTGAGGCATTGCTTTTCCAACAAACTGGAGTGCCTTCAGATGGCTACATTAGCTCATACAACCAAACTATTTTTACTAGCTGCACTGATGAGACCTCATAGGTCGAAACAGTGCGCACTGTCTGCAGCTTATTGTGGCTCAAATGTTTTTGTAAGAGTAGAAGTAGTTATGCTATGCTAAATATAACATTTTTACTCCTACTAAAGTAAAATTGCATCACTGGGAAGGCCTTGGTATATCCATGTGGGGCATAAAACTATCTGCACTTTGGATGTTGACAAAACCAACTGTACATGAACTGAATCCCCATTAACTTTCTTGTAATATTTTGATGAAGGGGGAAATTTCTGCTCCAACTTTGCAAGGAGACCTTCCGGTTCGAATACTGGCTGAAATAGGCATAGACAAGCTACAACGTGACTACACAGAGTTTTTCTTTCAAAATTCCATCTCGTCCAGTGGTCGATTGGACCAAGTTATGTCTCAATCCAATCCTGACCACAACGAAAGCCAAAAACTTCTTGAGAAATTTGAGGGTCTGCGAAAACTGCATCATATTGTTGAATTAGCAATCCATTGCAGACAGTATTTGAAACTTTCGTCTGGAAAAGTGCTCAAAGTTGTAAGGTAACAATAATTTATGTAACATGTTGCTGTTGAATGTCATTAAAACTCATTTTTCTACTTGACTGACAATCCACTTATTTATTGTTTTGTGTTTAAAGTATTCATAATAAAGTATCAACTATTAATTCCCAGATTTTTAATTCATAACGCCTGAGATATTACATTTGAATATACTTGTAGAAAGAAATTAGAGTGAAAAAATATTTGAAAAATAGATACATAGACTAAGCTTGTTTAAATTGCATAAAATAGTCCAATGCTTAGCTGAGCACTGTTTCTAAACACATATTTTTTCAAACCATTGTTTTTAGCTGGTTGAGTCAGATCAATTGGTATCAGTTGAAATTACTTGGATTCTTAAAGCATTAATAAAATTGCTGCAAACATTTTTTCTTTAGGTCAGCTAGTCAGGGCTATCTCTGCGAAAAATTTGATGCGTCCAAGACTTTTACTTTTTCTGTGTCATATTCTGAAGTCCGAGACTTTTTGGAAACTGTCGAACCAAGCGTTTGGAAAGTGAAATCAAAAATGCCGATCAATAAACCGGGCATGGTAAGTTATTCCATTAATAAATCGGTCTTCAGCCATTTAAGTGTCACAAAACTATTGGGTAAATTTTGTTTTTGTAACAACACATGCTCGATAGAATACTATTGGGTCGCTAATTACTTAACTAGTTAACAACCAGTTTTTTTATCATTCCAGAATGTTTGCAGCCTTTGCTGGAGTAGGGACTTTCCCTTCGACAAATTGCTGTCTGACGTCACACTTCATGACGTGTTACTCTCTGACGACACCTTGGAGACCGAACACCGATCGTTTTACTACGTCACAGCCAAATCGAGGAGCGTCCATGCCTGAACACTTTTTTGCACAAATTTATTGTATATGTCCGGTTATTTTGTACACAAATTTTGAAATAATACAAAAAAACTGCCCTGCTTTAGCCAATGTAGTCGTTTCTGTGAAAAATGGGATTTTATTAGATAGTCAGTTAATTTTTTGGGCAGCCTGTGCAGTTTGTATGTATTATAAAGCTGAACATTTTAATCAACCGAGTTTTGTTGAAGGAGCAAGCGTAGTGGAATGGTCAATAAAATATAGCCTACCACTACCACATGGGGTCATGCTTTTGGTGCTGCTGGTTAACATAGGGAATAGCGCTAATCTTCCACAACACTTCCGTTCTTTGTATTGTTTTAATGGCTGAGATACGAACGACGATTTCCTGGTACATCGTAAATCCGTTATACACGCCACGTTTGAATTGACTGTGTTACAAGGAATCCCAAACATCGATAACATTTAAACTATGCCAAAGAAGTCGCGGAGAAATGGATTGTTTTAACCCCCAACAATGTGGATGAAATAACAGATACAGTGGATTCGACAGGAGAATGGATTTAAATGCATTTTTGAAGTCTCAGCACTGAACTGATTTACATTTTTTCGCAATGGGTTCCGTTACTTGCATGGCTTAAAAAGTGGATTGAGTAGCCTATTTTAGAAAACCTTTTTAAACAAGAATTTGACTAGACAAGCTTGTAAATAGGATCAGTCACAAATTAACGAAATTGTAACAGGCCAACAATATATGATCAGTGGAGTTTAGTTACGTTTATTTTTTTCGAAATTTATTTGAGACGGGGCGGGTATTGTAGTCACGTGATCAGGCGGCTAGTTGACCGAACCGAACGGTGCGTGAGGTTTACGCATTTTTCGAGAATTTGTCGAAAAGTTGTTTATAATTATAGCATTCATATAAATAGGGTTTAAGCAGTCAAAATTGGCTGCAAATATTGTTTCAACATAGTACACGTATGGGTCGTTTTGTGGGTGCGTGAAATACACGGCCAACATGAATGCTGAAGAGACCACTTACGATTTCAAAAAGTTGAAAACATTTCACATACCTCGGAAAAAGGAGCAACAAAGCAATAAAGGTGAGAATTACAATTGCACTGGTTAATCTTATTATTACATATGTTATTTCAATAATTTATTGAAGCAAAGTTATATTTTAGTTCCCTAAAATTGCTGATTGCATGTAATGTAATTGGAAGGCAATTGTGTTTTGTCTCTAGCTGTTCTAATAAGACCTCACCAGTTTAAGCAGTAAACACTGCATGCACAAAACTGGTTCTATGCCTAAAAAAGGCCACGATTGTTGATACATTTGTAAATTTTGCGCTTATACTAATTATTTTTTTATTTTTGCAGACATTCTGAGTGACCTGCCCACACAGTCTCGTGAATTTACGCACACATTATACCCGGTTATTAAATCCTCATTTCTTTATCCACATTCGTCGAGACGTATAAAGATTGAAAAAGTGGAACTTGTACATAATCCTGTTTTGCAAAAAGAGGTACTTAATTAATCATTTCGAAAATTTTATTTTATTTCATACTAAGTCCCCAGTCTGCAGAGTGTGGCAGCTGCACGCACGATAATTTTTTGAAAAAAAATTTTGGCACACCAATTTTGGGGCGTTGCACGCGGGAATTTCGCACAAAAGGCATTTAATTTTACTGTTTTGACCTCTTTTACTTGCTTTGCGCCTGTTGAACTTGGCCTTGCACGCGAACTTACGGGTCATGCACATGCGCAGGCGGGACATGCCGGTCCTGCATGCGCGAGATCTCGTCGGGAACTGCCATGTTCTGCAGACTGGCCAAGTCCCAGACTATAGTCTACCAATAGAGTAGAAATTGTTTTGGTTATTTGGTTGACAAATTAGAGTTCTGTTTGACCAAAATATGCTGCATAATGTTTACTTTTTCATGATCAAAATTGCAAAATATGAAACTTATGTCATACAAACCTACTATGTTGCTACAGCAAAGAATTAAAAAAAAACTTTTATATACACTTGTCATCAAAACCTTGTAATTTTACTATTGTTGAAAATACATAATAATCCTTCGACACATTTGTAATAAATTGGGCAGTTATAAATTAAAGGTTTAACTACATATTATGTGGTCCAATCCCACACCCTTTACTGAGAAAAAGTAGCATTTTGTGAAATATATAGTGTATTATTATCATTTCCGAAATGTGACAAAACCATATGATGTTTTCAAATGCCTTACTTCACCATACTGTTTGTACTGAAAGGTGTCAAACCATTTCCTCAATGTATTGTTAACAAAAATGGATCATTTGATGTTTTGAAATAGTAACCAATGTGCTACCCGATAGGATATTTTCCATTAGTGGTAGCCACATGTTTATCATTTCAATAAAAAACATGGTTTAAATTTTAATTCCTCTCTTTTTATATTCTCTTTTGTCTTTTTTATATTTGGTTGTTAATCAAAAATATTCTGTAGCAAGAAAACCTTTTTACATGTCAGTTTTGTTATATATTTGGCTAGTCACATAATAAGTTGTGCACAAAAGTCATGTTTGCAATAAAAATTTAGAATAATGAAGTCAGTATTCTATTTTTTGTCTGTTAAGTTCCTTGGAATGCATTTTTTTTGACATACCACCTAATTTTGATGTAAACTCAAATTACAGTTTTTGGAAAAGAAGAAAGATCTTAAAGATGAAGGAAGAACTGAAAAAGAGTTGGTTGAAAGTTTGGGTTACCTGTATGTTAAAGAAAGGGCCGAGGTAAAAACATGCAAATTTACAACCTTGTAACATTGACTATCTACAGCAGTTGTGGTAAAACTGTTCCTATAACTTTATGAAGATCCATAGAACGTCTTACATTCAACTAAGCAACAGCTAGTGCGATTAGACAGCAGTTAATGCTTTGCACTGGCGTCCTTCCATAATTATTGTAATCCTAATACAACTACTCCTTTATTGTATTGTAACCAGGGTTGCAAAGCACAACTATGAGTCAGACCTTATATATATACCTTCCTCTACAACCCATATTGTAACACTACGACCATTATGACAGCTGATCACTCAAAATACACACTATCAACCAAATAATGTAAAGGTCTAGGATGTTTAAGGGTGCAAAAACTCAGATCACGATACAGTTTTTAGAAAATGTCAGCACATATATATATATAGGTTTCCTGACCTTTTAGGCCAGTCCATATGTACACTAACTTTGCACATATCTCCAGATGGAAAAGATTTGTGAAAACGGTATTGAGATTGGAAACACAGGCCTTGTGTCACTCGGCAAACCTCTCATGGGAGTTTACGTGTGCAAACACGCTGATGTTGTGTCTGCAACCAATTTCAGCAACACTGACAATGGATATATTGTGGTTTTCAAGATTATCAAGGTAATATATATATATATATACATACCAAACTGTGATACAGACAATTGGCCTGTTTACAATCTGGTTATCACTAATTTTATTCAAACTGCAACCAGCATGAAAAAACATCTCAATTACAGTTGTAAATTGTGGTTATTCCCAAGACACAAAATAAAGAATAGAGATTTGTCTGTATTTATACTGTATATATATGATAAATTTCACCCTTTTAAGTATGAGCCATCACTGTTGTTTGCCTTTTTATGTATCGTTTTTACACAATGCTTTGTTACCAATCTTCTGTGTGACTTAATTATTTTCAAACGGGCGTAACTGTTGTAGCCCCTCATATCACTGATAATTATAATTGCAAGGGCGTTTGCCGAAACGTTTGAATAATAAAACATGTCGCTGTATAATAATCAACCTTATAGAGTTCTTCTGGCAATTGTATTTGCCTGTACTATACTCATTCGGTGTTATTTACCCTGATATAAGCGTTGTGTATATGACGTTAAAACGTCGGTACAAAGATACAATTACCAGAAAACCTCTAAGGTTAATATTTTGCCTGGCAGCAACAGCTTATATATCCACATGCAATGTTCCTAAGTGCAGGTACATTTGAAAATAACCGATCTCTTGCAAATTAAGGGCAAAACAAAAGTGGTGACTGAATGCCGAAGTACAAGTACAAACCAGGAGCCCACACCCTTGTTCGATTGTCACGTAACCAAGCTGACCACAGATCCTTCGAAAACGAGCCATATACGTGCCTTTCAAGCCTTACAGGTATAACATGACCCAGCAGTTATGTATTTTTCACTCTGACTGTACAACTAAATTCTAATGTCTAGAAGGTAGAAACGTATTTTTTTTACTTGCAGTATTTCTGGTAAATCCCTACATAAACTGTAAATCTACTACGCAAAAACATTTACTGCTTATTTAAAAACAGACTGAGTCAGATTTTTTATGATACCCTACAACAGTGGTTCTCAAAGTGTGCGTCGCGACGCCCTGGTGCGTCGTTTCAATTTTCCAAGGGCTTCGCAGAATATTTCCGTTTCGTGACTGAACTCAGTTTATCTCATAAAAAGGAGGTTTCAGTGCGGTTAACGTATCTACGTCCAAATACTTTTTGCGTAGAGTGCGGATTGACGTAAATTTACCTCAAAAGTTTTTGATAATAAACACGGCTGTCCGTTAATGTACGTCGAGACCAAACAGTACAAGCAGCAAGTGCGTATTTGACAATTGCCGGTCGCACTAAAAGTGTTGAGTGCAGTTTTATAACTTTGTCGAAAAACAGTTAGGCTAAAATTGTTCTCTAAGTGCTGTTTAATAGATTTAAATTAACTGTTTATTGATAAGTTTCCTCATTACCTTTTATTTGCTGGTGCGTCGCAAGTCCAGAAAACTTTTCCAGAGGCGTCGCAACAAAAAAAAGTTTGAGAACCACTGCCCTACAGTTCAAGGTTTTGTAAGCAGTAACCCTTTACTTGCGACAGGCCTATATAAATGTACAAAAAGACATCTTTGTAAACAGCTAATAGAAAACATATTAGAGCAAATTTTATCAGCCAAGGTGCATTGGGAAGCTGTCATGTTTTTACTCTATAAACCAAACGGGGAACTTTAAGATTCTTGGAGTAAGATTTCAACCTCACACCAGTGGTTCCCAAACTTTTTGGCGAATTCCTTCCTTAACAATTGAAAATATTTTTATTCCTCCCTACCAGTGTTTTTTTAAAGTGTTTTTTAAGGTCCAAATTTCTCCAGCGGTTTCCCAAAATTTGGAAATGGCTATTTTTTGGTATTTAAATGAAACACTTGCGGTCTCTTAAAACTACTTAGCGGTCACCCAAACCAAACCTTAAAAAAAACCTGCTCCCTACTATACTACATAGAATGCTAAACCATACAAAGTTTATTTAAACTTGGGTCTTTTCTCAACTTAACAGGTTATATTCCCAGAGCTAAAGTGTTTATTTACAAACCATATGTAAAAATTCAAGTAAATTCCTCCCCTCAAGTTTGCACTGCCTTACACTATCAGACTCAGCAAATCTTTTTAGAATCACAACTAACTTTATGATTTTAACATTTGTTTTAGTATTACATCTACGAGTATGGTGATGTTGATGTGCTGAAGAGACCTCGACAAATTGTTCCTCATGCTGTCTTACATATCAAGTATTCTGAGTTGGACAACACTTTGCATCGGAAAGAAAGGTGTGCTAAAAATGTACTGAATATAAAAATAAACCAAAGTTTAAACTAACTCAAAAGTTATTAAATGATATTGACTGCACGTTCTGTAACTGATATTACACTTGATGTAAGCTCAGTTGCTATTAATATCACACTGACTACAGGCTTTAGTGTGAAAATTTAAAAATAAACAAATATGAAACCATTATTATTTTGAACAATAGTATGTTTCTAAGACCGATCTATCATTTGCCTGGCCTACTTATTGCAATATACTCAATATTATGGTAAATGGTGCACATGTCAGCTTCGTATAGGGCAGGGGTCGCCAACCCGCGGCTCCGGAGCCGCATGCGGCTCTTCGATCCCTCTGATGCGGCTCAGTTTTTGAATTTACCAAATGTTGTACATTTGAACAACAAGTATGTGTCGATTATGCCGAACACTAAAGTCGAACACGAAAATTGAAGTGCAGTAGCATAACTGTACTCGCTTGTTGTAGTTACCTGCAACCCATCTCTATACCATCAAACCAAGCCTGAAAGAGGCAAGTGCAGGTTAATACGCAATATGAGACAATACTGTTTTTGTTTGCAGTGTGTGTGTGTGCGCGCGTAACAATAGCTGTTTGTTAATTGTTATGCAACAAACACGTTAACAAAGGAATACAAATCTGCAAAAACAGAATATGCAACGCTACATAAAGTTGTTTTCTCTGCTGACGAGACTAGTATACCAGTGTGTCTAATATGCAATGAAACACTAGCTAACAACAAAAAGTCGAATGTCATAAAACTAAAAACGTTTTGCATTTTATTTTAAATTTTAAAACGGCTTTGTGGCTCCCAGTGTTTTTTTACCACGTGAAACTGGTCCGAGTGGCTCTTTGAGTCGTAAAGGTTGGCGACCCCTGGTATAGGGGATTGTCTGGTCAACCATTAATCAGATAACACTTCTAGACTGATCCCATTCCCAGTTATGCATTATTGCTTAGCTTGGCTCAAATTAATCTATTACCAGGTAATGTATGTTTATTGCCATTAAACCCAAGCCAAAACAGAGCATTAATATGACACAGCACTTGCAAATGGCACAACAGTGGTTGCAGTCCACCCTTGAGCCAAATAAGTACATGGAGTTTAAGGCTGTGTATTTCAAATGCAACATAAACTTTTGCTTTTAAGTGTGTCTTCCAATGACGGAACTTTGGAAACAGTACTACCAAGTCAAAGTTCTAAACTTACCAGCTTGGATCAGGAAGCCTTTGCCCTATGGAAGGGTAAACTACTGGTAAAGGGAGGATTATTTTGCACTGTGAAACTTCTATCGGATGTGGACGCAGCAGTTAATGTGGCTTTTCTGTAAGTAAACAATTGTATTTTTTGTCTGAGCTGGGTTGTTTCAAGTATTTGGTCAAGAAAGAGGGCTTTAAACTTACTAAAATTTACACACATGTTAGTTGGTTATCCAAAGTTGATCCTTCCAAAGTTTGACCACATATGACCTAGCGGTTCACCCACAAGGCCTTAAAATGTGAAATTTAAAAACAGCCATACTTAGAGTTTCATACTTGTTTGGTGAAGTATGTTGAATGATCAATGAGCTTTACACTTTGTTGGTTGGTGCATTAATTGAAATTATTTTATAATTTTGGGTTGAATTCACCCATTTTTGCCCCTTAACCCCAAAATATTTCTTTTTGGTTTTACCAGCCCTTTCAGTTAAAAATGCAAGGCCTAATGTGCTGAAATTTTAAATTATTGTTTGTAGGGTGTTCCTTGTTTGTTTGTTAATTACTGTTGTTGACAAAAGAAGGATAAACATGTAAACAATTTTAAACTTTTAAACACTGCATGCAATTCTAGTTGCCTGTTTAATTAGCCCACTTTCTAAGCAATTAGCCATACTGTTTTTGTAACTAGTGATAGCTTCAGTTTAGTATTTAGTCCACAAAACATATGCAAATCACCTAAAATAAAAATCTAATGGATTACACTTCCTGAATTGAAAATGATTTATTTAAAATTTGACATGTGCATGATTCTTTTTGGTTCAGTCAGAAAACGTGTTTTTTTGCAAATCTGTCATCAAACTAAGAAAATGAGAGTGTTATTTGCAACAAGAACTATTTTACAAGAGTGCTATGATCCGTTTCTTGATAAGGGCACATATATATTGTTTTTGTCAATATTTTCTGTATAATAATGATTTGTTTTACTCATTTGGTCAAGAAAGAGTGCTTTGAACTTTTTTAAACTTCCACACATGTTAGTTAGTTATTCGTAGTTAGTCCCAACTAAGTTTAACCAGTGGTTTGCCCAAAAACACCAAAAATGCAAATTTGTTTAAAGAATTTTTAGTTTATATTGTATGCACCTATTCTTAGAGAAATGTGCAGAAGTATGTTTTTACTCTGTGTAGTAAACTGAATTTGAATGCACAGAATATCACGAACTTATGCATTTGTTTACATTTTAATACAGAGATAAACACATCAATGTGAAAAATCTGATGTCAATAGACAAGTTTGCAAGACAACTGCCTTCAACACTTCTAAACAAGGAAGGGAAGAAGCATAATGGTAAGCTCTAAATGTTGAAATAGCTCTTGTATTTGTTAAACGAGTAAAAAATGCGACTCACTGTTATTGCAATAACAGTTTTTTTTTCTAAAACTACAAAAATGAACAGGTTGATAATGATATTGGCTTGCATATTGGCTTTTTAATAGTGTTTCATCCAGGCATGATATTTCCTGTTAAAACTCTTTGCATTGTTCCTTCTCTGGATCACTGTACTAACAATGAGTGAGTCACATTAGGTTTGCTAGTGATGCAAGTTTTAGTTTCTATGCTTTGCTGGAATGTGGCCTTTTGGAGTAAGTCACAAACATTCCTAATTCCAGGCTAGTTTTGTAGCTTTCCAAGGTCCCTTTATATCACCAGCAGCATATTAAGATGTACGGACCCCAGAAGTACATGTTTTTCCACCATCTAACTCATTTAAAAAAAGAATCTTTTTTTCTTGGATACCCTTTCGAACACTAATTTTGTATGTTAGCAGGGCATGAATATACATGTTTGTGCAACGGCTCGGTCGAACACAGAGCATTAAAAACAGCAATGTTAGCGACCGAATACTGGGGTTCTGTTTCAGTTCGGCCAATGCCTTTTCCACAGTATTGAAAAGTGTGACTCTATTGACTCCACACACCTATGTTTGTAATGTTTGTCTATCTCATCCCTGTGTATATTTTATCTCAAATTTTGTATGTGTAGTAATATACCGTGGACGCAACTACAACATCTTTACATTGATGCCTGAGGATGACAGCGGCATGGGAAAATTCCGTCAGCTGATCGCCCATCTTGTACAACGTAACGGGGTTGCAACAATACCTTTGCATTACTCCTCATGTCTATACCTTCTGCCAAAATGTCAGTTAACTGAGGATCGTATGGGGCTTAAGCCATTTGAAAATGATCTTGTACCAAAGAGGAATCAATTTCTTTATGCTGTTATCGTTACTCCAAAGTCCTTGACCTCTAAAGTTAACGGTTAGTATGTGGGATGTTTTTGTGTTACTTAATGTATCTCTACTAATTTTTTAGGCTCCTATGAATTATGTGAGACTCATTTGAGACTTGATCATTATTATGTTTGTAAAAATGTTGGTTCAAATTAAAAAATTTTAAACCGTATCTCATTTTACCCAAAAAACATCCAGAGCTAAAAAAGTGTTTTAATGTATCAATGGATCACCCAATTCAACAAAATTAAGTTGTGAAAATATTTGGGTATCTTTGGAAGAGGTTTACAAACCACTGGTGTATTTTGCTGAAGGTTCAGAGTCACTTTTATGCCATGCAGAATTACTAGCACCAACAAATACATGCCTGTTGCTATGTGGATGTGCACCTTTGTCATAAAATTTGCTGTACATAGTAGTGATGCACCGAAGTTTCGGTTGGCCAAAACATTTCGGCCGAATCCGCTGTTTTCCAATGTTTCGGTTTGGCCCGAACTTTTTTGAAAATTCGGCTGAAACCGAACTTTTTTATTGCATGGAATTAAGGCCTTAAATTTCATTTACGCCCATACGAAACATCATTAATTAACTTTTTGTTGTATCTATGAAATACCAGCCACATTGTCTGCAAAATATTAGATTAGCAAAGTTTACCCAGTGTGAAAGCGATTTTAGTTTGTTAACATTGAGTTCACTCGCATCAACAATACAAGGTTCAGTTGAAACCATCCAAAAAACGGGGATTTTAGGTTCGGCCTGATTCGACCGAAATTATTTTAGGTTTACTGTATGAAGTGACTAAATAAATATAGACAAAGTATTTCACCTGCGTTTGCATTTGACTAATGTTGATCGAAATCTGCTACATAATCGTTTGACACTTTTGTTTATTTGTGCTAAGTAATGCAACAGTTTAATAGGGGCATAAGATCTGCCAATGGTGGGAACTAACAAGCTTTAGCCTGCATAGTTCAAATAGGAAATTTATGTTGATTATTGCTTTTTCCAGATCGCAAACTTCACAACATGATCCATTTGCGCAAAAGCAAGGAAACTCGTTCAGACATTCCAGAAGAATTGGAACAGAAGTTGGTTCAACTGAACATTGATTCATCATTGATCGGTTCACTCAATTCAGAGCAATTGAAAAAGCTTACTGGGATTTTAAAGGACAAGAAAAGGCTACAGGTTGGTAATGTTCTGTGTTACAACCTGAGCTTCTGTATGCCATAAGATAGTGGTCGGTAAAGTTAGGGCCATGGAAAACTGGTCTGCATGTACACTTTAGGACTGATCCCAGTTATGAATTTGTGTTCATCTTAAATAATTACTGGTCAATCTGGCAATCCCCTACTGGCCTACTACTGAGCTGACATGTGCAGCAGACAAGGCAGACAAAGTTGCTTGTGACTCGACTTTTGGCGGGTTCTCCACTGAACCTGCGTAGCTCAGTTGGTAGAGCACAAGTCACGTATAGCCTACTGTCATAGGTTCGAATCCCACCACAGGCTACATTTTTCAGCCCATGCTTTCCCACATGGGAATGCTTGGTGACCAGTTGATACTCCTTCAATAGTTCTGGCGTACTATGATTTAGATATGAGTGAGCCATGAGAGCTTCAGAACTGATTCCAGTTATGAATTTATGTTCATCTTAACTGATACTGGTCAAATCTCCCCCTACAAACCCCTACGACGAAGCTGACATGTGCAGCATATGAGGCAGGCAACGATGCTTGTGATTTGACTTTCGACAAACTCACCGCTGAGCCTGTGTAGCTCAGTTGGTGCAGTGTAAGTCCCGGAAAGAATCTGTCGTGGACTTGTGGGTTCGAATCCCACCACAAGGCTAGATTTTTGTAGCGTACGCTTTGTCACATGGGAATGCTTAGTGACCAGCTGTTTCAGTATAATGCTTTCAATGGGCCTTTGTTGGATTTTTCAATACTTAACACAGATTGAAACAAAAACTTGGAGTAACAGATTTAAGCAAACATTTGTTTTACACAGATGTCTGAGAAGCTGCTACATCATCATTACAAGGATGTTGATCGACTTCTTATGTCTTCAAAAGATCACAACAAGTTTTCGGGCAAAGTTGGAAGTCTTTGGTCGACCACATGTCAACTTAGAGAGGATTATTATGCCCCGAAACCCAAGGTAGGTCAAAAAAGCTCGATTTTTTGGCTCAGATACCAGTACAACAAACAGAGATCATATTACTGTAGTATGTACAGTGCAAATCAATGCAACAATCAGAAGTATGAAAGTTTGTTGCTGACTTGAAAAAGAATTGTGTTCCTTTATGATAGTGTTTGGCAACAAAAGTTTCTTTAAAATAGACATCATATTACTATGATATGTTGTGCGAAGACTTCTGCGAAACATTTTAATGACCTGAACCACTGCTGTAGAAAAGCCTTTAAAAGAGTTGACAATATCTTTTTTTTGCTTCAGAAAAAGCCTGTAGCAAAAATGGAAAAGCCAGCCAAAGTTGTCCCAGTAGTAGAAGAGGCAACATTTAGCGATGAAGATGGTGGTGACGTTGAAATCCCTCCAGTGGTTGTCAAACCATCTCCTGCGTTACCGAGTAATGACCCAAGATCGAGGAGTCATTCCCAAGATGGAGCGTTGAGAGCAGAGAAGAGAAAGATTTCCAGTGATTCAACGATTAAAGAGCCAGTGGTTCCATCTAAACTGGTCCGTCCCTCGTTTAAACCACTAGAGGAAATTTTGTGTAAATCTGAAACGAATGAACTACTCCTTCACCCAGACTTTGTGTAAGTATTTTTTGTGTTCATTGGAAAAATAAGTTGGTTTTGTGAATTGAGTCAAAGGAAAATGCATTTAAGTAATTTTTTTTATCTGTGGTTACCATTATTTTGTGTACAATCTTAATACTGGGATCAATGTGAAATAATATCATAAACACTTATAGTGAAGGGCTATAGTGTACGTATTAAATAGAAAAATGGCCACACCCACTATTATAGTAATATATTCTTTTGTTAGACCTCAAATGAACATGTTTTGTACAATAACAGACAAAACTAGTTTTTAAATTTAAACAGTTTTCAGTGGCAAAAATATTTTAAAACCAAGACTTAACAAGCAAAAGCATCAAGCCAATACTTCATAAGCTGCAGACAGTACACACTGTTTCAACCTATAAGACCTCATAAGGTCTAGTGTATCCATCCAACGGCACTCCAGTTTGTTGGGAGTAACAGGCTAAAAAGCTATGCCTCACCTATTCGGTTCAATGCCACAAATAAGACTAAAAAGATTAAGAAATGCTGCTTGAGGCTAATGTCAGGTATTAAACCCTGGACCGATTGTTCATTAAACCCTGGACCGATCGCCTAAATGGTTATCAGAGACTTATAGCACTAATGTCAGCTTTTCTAACATGTACTTACTATTATTTCCAGATTGAGTGAGCGATATACGAAGACTCATGTTGTGGTGAAAGAAAGAGGTTTTGGTGTTGAACCAGATCTGGAGCGTAGTGATCAAATTTCCATTGTTATTCGACAAAATGTACCGTTTTCAAGTGACAGGGATTGTCCGTATGCATGCGATGGCAACCCTGTCATAAAATCTATGCTTCGAGCAGTCTATGGGTATGTTGACCTATTTTATGGAAATATTACCGTATTTTACGGACCATAAAGCGCACCCGATTATAAGGCGCACTGTCAATAAATTGCTTTGATTAGTTTTTTGTTCATACATAAGGCGCACCGGGCTATAGAACGCAACATATTTTAAGGAGTATCGGTTACCATATAAAGCATGGTTACAGTATAATAGTATCGGTACTGGTTTGAGTGTAGGCAATAAAGCACTACTTGATCCATACATTAGGCGCACCGGCTTATAAGGCACACGATCAATTTATGAGGAAAAAAAGGATTTAAATTGCGCCTTATGGTCCGTAAAATACGGTATTATGGGTGAAAACTACATGTGGTTATATTTAACATTTAAGTACATTTACAAGTACAGAAGCCTAATTGAAATATAAACCTAAATGAAGCAATTCACGATGGAACATTCAAACTGGTGATAGTAGATACGTTTCATAAAAGAAAAGCTATTTATGCCCATTGTGTTAAACCAGTGTTTTTCAACCAGTGTTCTATGAAACACTAGTCAAACTAATAAATTTCTTACGGAACACCTGGCAATCTATCACAGACCACTGGTTAAAAATCACTGATCTATCAAATTGCCCATAAGAGTTCAAAACATGAGATGTAATAACTATGTTTTTTACCACAAGTTAACATTTTTCTTTCAAGTCCTTGGGAAGGTGATGGGGATGCAAATTTGATGGAAGATCGAGAGAAAGTCCTTTGGGTTCGTCAGATTTTACATCTCAACAAAAACCGAAGTTCTTCTGAGACGATGATGTTTTCTGGACGCATGCAGGATCGAAAAATTGTTGAAGATGGGATTATGTCTATACAAGGTATATATTGGAGGTGTCAAAGAAAAATCCTATGTTTTTAATGGCAAAATGATAAATACCTTATTTGCTTGACTGTAGGGCACCCTTAAGACCAGGGGTCACCAAACTACGGCCCGCGGGCCGGATCTGGCCCGCGAGGTCATTTCATCCGGCCCGCGACCACATTTTTTAGGTTGTCAAATCGCATTGATAACTTTGTAACATTTAAAAAAGAATCTACTTCTTACGAAAGTTTTCCTGTCGCCATATGTAGAATTGATATTACCTTGTTTTATGGGATTACAACGCCCAGGATTGACCCAAAGCCAGTTTGTTACGTCACAAACAAGACTACAAGTGTCAATTGTGCGCAAACAATTGCTTTCTTGGGTCACTTGTGACGTAATATACAAGCATTGCTTGTAAGATGAGACTAACTATACAATTTAATAGTCGCATCACCAGATTTTTAATGGGATTATAGAAAGACCATATCCTGGCGCCTCTATCAAAATCGCCTTGCGGGCTAAGTCGGGAAAGACGGCGCTGGGGCATGTAAACTATCCTGCGCTAATTATTATTAAACTTATCCGGCCCGCAGTGAAAAAAGTTTGGTGACCACTGCTTAAGACCAAAGGCATAGGATGAAGTTTAAGACCAAAGGCATACAATCTAATCCCAACTGCAATAAAAAAAAGCTATTTTAATATTATTTTTACTGACAGTTTCTGGTGTCAATAGAGTTTTGACTGGGGACAAAAACTCAAATACTTTGTCTATCTAGAATCTTCCCCATTTTCTGCCCCTGGTGGAAGCAGCTCTGACAGCGGCTTCACTTCGTCGTCTACTACAGCAACACCAACTACAAGTACAGACCATTTGCCAAATTCAAAAGCAAGTGCTATACAAGGTGAAACAGATCATCTATTTTTATACACATATATTTAAATAAATTCACACAGGAGCCGTTGATTTTTTACAGAAAAAGGGAAACAACTTTATTGGTGTTAACCATAATAGGAAGTTTACAAATTTGCATGCCAACAAAAATCATTTCTAATCAAATTTTACTTGAAAATTGTAAGGCAATATGTGCTGTTTTTCTGCATCATAACTATGTGGGCAAAACTTTTAAATGGTTACTACATTTTCTTTTCATTTTAGCAGGTAATCCTGTGTCTTCACCAACTGCACTGCGTGAAATTGCAAGTTTTCTGGCTTCAGCGCTGCCCAAGGCCACTGATGAAAGCGATGAGGCTCAAATAACTGCTCAAAACTTGCTCAAGGTTATTGGTTTGTTTCATTTATCCTGCTCGGTACCGAGTTATTGGGTTCTAGCTTGGCTTGGCCCATCTCTACTGCCCAAATGGTTACAATTGGGTTCTAGCTTGGCTTGGCCCATCTCTACTGCCCAAATGGTTACAATTGGGTTCTAGCTTGGCTTGGCCCATCTCTACTGCCCAAATGGTTACAATTGGGTTCTAGCTTGGCTTGGCCCATCTCTACTGCCCAAATGGTTACAATGAGCCTGATATAAACTTTCTGTTTCATTGCAAGTCTGTTATACCTACTTAGGAGCCATGCTGTTAAAGTTTCTTGCTCTGTGGCCACAACCTGCTATGTACACTGTATCACACCCCAAATTAACGAGACTTAATTTTAGGTTCTTGCCAAAACAGTTGACAAAGGTGAAAATGGGACGCCCAATCTTAAAGCTGTAATGGATACTGTTGTTGAACAACAAAGAAAACAAGTAGGTTTGGCTGCTGTTAAATAACATACACTGTTGCAAATGCTCAGAAATTGACAACTGTACTTTGTTAATCAGTACTTCCAGCATACAAAGTACTATCAATAGTTTAATGTGTTTTATTGCAGGAATCCCAAAGCAATATGCCGTTAGACGGGTCACCAATGGAAATGGGTACCCCGGTATGTATTCGCTAGTTAGTTACAACTAACTTTGGAGCTATTCACACATAAATTAAATGCAACTTTGTGACTTTACTCCTTAATTAGTAGTGACAAATGCATAGCCTTCATTCATAATGTAAATGCCAATGTGTTTGGACTAATAACCTTTATGCCAGAAATCCCAGAAAAAAAAATATTCAATGACATAAGCTTTTTTGGCTTTTGATTTTTTACCGCCAATATGAAATCATGATCACTAAGAATACATCAAATTTTATTGCAGTCTCCAAGTGACTCAGATCATCACAATGACCAACATGGAAATCTTAAAAATTCAAAGCCATCAAGATCACAGTCGTTCGATCGTCCACAAGGTTCCTCAAACATGTATGATTTTTCACTCAACTCTTCCATCAGTTAATTTCTCTTCCTTGACCTTTTCTTGCTTGCGTAACATTTGTTCCTCTCTTGATTAATTTTGATTCTGCTTGAAAATTGTTTTAACCTACTTGCTGTGTACTTTTTTTGGCTGGTGTGTTTTTTTCTAAATACAGTAAACCATGGTTAATCTGGACCCGTTTGGACAAAAAATTGGTCCAGGTTAGGCAAAGATCCGGATGAACCAATGTCGATTAGTTGTCCGCATTACAAATCATTTATACCTTGAGTTTTGTCCAGATTAGACGTAGATCTGGATTAACCGATGTCGAATAGTTAAAGCCTAACCACATTAAAAATCATTTGTACCTCAAGTTTTGTCTAAATTCGTCAAAGATCTGGATTAAGTGTTGTCGAATAGTTAAAGCCTAACCACATTAAAAATCATTTGTACCTCAAGTTTTGTCCGAATTAGGTAAATATCCAGATTAAGAGAATCCGGTTTGACTGAGGTTTACTTGGTGTATGTTTTTCAGAAGTACAAGCATGCTTTTGATCTGGGTTTAGTTTATGGTTTTACAACTGGTATTGTGGACTTCAACAATATTTCTTTCTTTATTTTAGATCCTCGCCTGAGCAGGAGAACCGCACTCTCACACCGCCACCTCTCCCTCCCCACCTATCACTTCCCACCTTCGAAAATAGCGAGCATCCATCTCCCAATCGACGCCGAAGTCACCCTCACTCGTCCCCACCCTATTTCGAAGCCCCCCACCACCAGCAGCAGCGGTCCCCGAAATATGATGATCAACACCCCACCAAAAGACCCTTACAAAGCCCTCAAGCCAGTAAAAGATTTTGGGATGAACGAAGAGAAGAAGATGAAAGGTTTTCGCCCAATGCGAGGGGCCACGTTTTCACTCCACAAAGTCCTCAAAGCCCCCCTATTTCGAAGTTTCCCAAACCTCATGGTTGGCCCCAAGGTGACCCACCAGACCGTCATCCGGAGTACCGGGGTCACAGGCACCCCTCACCCCCAAGATGGAACCAGGATAGGTCAGGCTCCCAGGAGTTTAGATCACCCATCAGAGACCCGCCATACCATCGTGAGCCCCCAAATCCCTACCAGCGGAGCCGAGAGTACCCAGACCAGCGAAAAGTGGAAAAGCGACAACATAGCCCCTCATATTACGATCCCCGCCCCACTGAGCGCCCCATCGAGTCATATACAAGTAAAAGCACCAGGGACAGTTACTTTGAACGAGGCAGGAAACCATTTGAGCAAGAGCGACCTGATCAACATCCTCCAGCACATCGGCCGCTCCAACACCCCCCTCCCGAACTCATCCACCCTCACCCCCACCAAAGACCCTTACTGCACCGGCCTCGCTCGCCCCCAAGAAGGCCCCCAGGACATTTCCAAAACCAGTGGGAGCGTCGAAATTGGTAGCGACCCTCCAAGAGAAAAAGAGACATTCGCAATACAAACTGTTACTGCTAAAACTTTATCATCTAATAATTGTACCAGCTCAGATGCCACGTCTTCTTCTATCAATGTTTCCCACTCAGCTTCAGTTGCGCCTAGCGGTGCTGCTTTGTCCGATGCCAAACTCGTTACACAGACCTCAGTTTCTGCTAATCTTATTTCTGTCACTTCAGTGCCTGCAATTTGCAGTCAAACAAGCTCTGTGGCAAGTTCTGTGTCCAACACAGTGACAAAAAACACTGAGAGATCCATAGAATGCTCCACATCTCAATCTGCGTCTTCATCTTCAAGCAACTCTCCTGCTGAAGTAGCAACTCCAACCCCAATGATGTCGCGTGAGGATATTATTCGAATTCGTGAAAAAATGAAACGCGCCAAACAAAAGAAGAAAGAAGCTGTGAAACAGAGCAAAATTGAAAAGAGGTTGCAAGACCCTGAAACTAGCAAGAAAAAGGCAGAAAATGAAGAAGTTTCCAGTAAGAAACCCTCTTCTGCCTCATCTGAGGAGAACTCCAAAATTATTGACAACAATGCAGAAGAATTATCACAGCAAAAACAAAATGTTGAGACTGTGAAGTCAGTCAAACAAACACCAGACAGTGAAGCCTCTACACAACCTGTAACCTCTCCCACTGCCAATGACCCAAGGTCCAACTCCAACATAAATCCATCTCAAGATCAAGAAACTAATGATAAAAACCAAGACGGTGTTGTTGTGTTAAGCGAGATTGACAAAATTCTCTCTGAAGTGAAGCGCAATAAATCGGTTAACACAACTGAAGCACTGTCTGACCGTCTACTCCAACTGGCCTTACAACTTCGTAACACCAACTCCCCTATTACTACCAGCTCAGCTAATACAACTCCAGCTGTTGTAAACACTGAGAAAGAAGGTCCCAAAATCGTTTCGAAAGTAAACCTAGTTACAGATGTTACTGGTGCTTCTTCAGCACCCAATATCGAACAACTCACTTCTACCAACCCACAAAACAGTGGTCCAGTCGTTTCAATAGGTCTGGACAATTCGGTAGAGCAACAAAGCATTAGCTCTGCCGCAAAAACAGCTCAGCCCAACTCTTCAGAGCTAGAAAGCAGTGGTGCCATAGCATCAACAGTTACAGCTGTTGCAACAAATGTTGTTGATATAAATACTCAAATAGATTATGCACAGCAGGTAACTGTTGTAAACCCATTGGCACAAGGTATACTTGTAGCTAGTGTTCAACCCATAATGAGTGTCAATCCGTTACAAGGTATGGAATTGGACACAATACAAGCCCAAACTTTGACTGACACCGAGCCAGCTGTGATTGAGACAGATGCCACCCGAGACACTGCTACCCCCACACAAGACGATACTTACAACCCGTTGCAGGAAACAATGCTCCAAGATAGCTTCCGCAAGACTTACCCAAACTTTAGAGGGTTGTCTGAAGTTTGCAAACAGCATATTGGCCACAGTAGAAATGCTACATCTGCGCTGCAATCAATTATGCAGGAGGCAGACACACTTGAAGAAAGGGTGCAATTTCCACCTAAAACGCCTTTAACTGCAACAGACCACATTCAAGCACTTCGAACTACTTCCAATCTTCCCAACCAACAAAGCAACACCACAGAAAGATTACTTCCAACGAATAACAGCATCAATTTGCCAAAAAAGCAATCCTCTGTACAAGTTCGTCCCCAGGGTTTAGCGCATTTGGAAAAGATGGGCCCTCCGTTTTATGTGTTTGACCCCCGCGGTGACCCCAATCGTGATGCAATAGTGACGTATTTGCGTCGGATCAACGGGGTTCCCTACCACCTCCATAGAGTGACAGAGGTGCTTGCTGCCCAACGGAAAAATTACCTGATTGGCATTAAGGGAATGATTGGTATTACTGAAGACATTTTGAATTGTTCACTGCCTGCTGGGCGTTTGTGGATTGTAATTCGGTAAGTTTGTATTAAACAAGTGTCAATATACAACTTATTGCTTGCTTGCATAGTAATTGTGTGAACCTTTGCAAAAAAATATTTTCAATTAATTGACTAGCATTAACACATAAAATCTCGCTATTTATTTTTTCCAGAAAAACAGAACAGTTACATTTAAAAAAATGACATTGAAGTAATAGAAAAACAGAGTAATTTTATCACTCTGACGGTGTAATAAAAATTGCCGTCTAAAATGAAATATTGTTATTCTACAAATGTGTGCATAATATACTGCGATAGTTTAACAGTTTGGTGAATTTGTTCATTAGGTCGGCCGATCTTTCTCTCCTCCCATCCATGCCATATCTTTCTATGCTGAAGTGTGCTGGCCCTAGGGTGCAGTTTGTGCAAGCTGACACACTGGACGAAGTAAAATCACGGCGTTACCACCACATCATGAGCGGAGAACATGGAATTATATTGCCTGTGTCTGCCAACGTGATTATTGACAGCCCTGGTATGTGTTCAATATGTTTTGGTTAGGGATGGGCCAAAACTGCAAATGTACTGTTCTATCGAACACCGAACATCTCACGTTAATGCTCAGTGCATTGTGACGTCACAAACGTTTCCAATTCCACGCTAGTTTTGTAGCTTTGCAAGGTCCTTTATGTCATCAGCTGTATATTAAGTTGTACAGACCCAGACATACGCATTTTTCCACCTTCTATTGCATTAAAAAACAATTACTGTTGTTCTTGGATACCCTTTCAAACACATATATTAGCAGGGCATAAATATGCAAATTTATTGCACGGGCCAGTTTGTGCAACTGCTCGGCAGAGCGCCAATAAGGTCCCCTATCTCGAAAGGGACACTGATTGTTTTGTATGTCTATCTAATGCTGGTTTGTTTCCGTGTCTTGGTTAAGAACGTGTGTTTAAAACTGATTTAAAAGTAAAAGTGTATACTTGACAAAAAAGGTGAAAATGCCATTTTTGTCAAGTTTTGCACTGCAGTGTTTGACCCAGTTAGCTTAAATACCAAAGAAATTAGGTTTTGGGTTTTAATTTACATTCATTTAAGCTGTAGAATTGGCCACAGTCACTTTTCAAGCTGATTCGAATTGATTTTTCTAGTGGTCTTTACCAAGATTGTTAATTGGATGGTACAAACGCGAAATTATCCAGTAGGGGAAGGAAAACCGTTGAAGAACACATGGAGACTAGCCCTGTACAATCACATACTAGAGGACCTGCAGGCAACAAGGTATTATTTAATGAAGTTTAAAAAAGTAAAATCAACTTTCTTAACTAAATTTTTTACCTTTAGTGACACTCGGTTTAGGAGCGAACTTGGGCAAAAGGCTGCTTCGAGTCTAATTCAGCTGTTAAAGGAAAACTCAGGAATTGTGGTAAATCTATTTGCAAGGGACCAATATTCTGGGAATGTTTCAGAGTCTGATATTGTGGAAACCGCAATGGAATTGCAACTTGAAAATCTGCGACACACTCGCCATGTGGTGGTGCTAACAGGTAACAATGAAAGTATGTGTTGTACAGGTTTATTGGTGCAACCAACACGTGTTGTAGCAACCAGAAAGTTAACCCAGTCTGTTGTAACCCCAGGTCATGACCAGGAGTCACCCCAGTGGAGGAGGTTACGTCGGGCCGGTGTGGCAGTGACTACTCTGGATCAGTTTGTACAATCAATTAAGCAGGCAAAACACAATGAAAACCCTTGCCAATACAGTCCATTGATGAGGATTTACAGCACTGAGATTGCTTGAAGATGATTATGTATTTGTTTTTTGGATTTAATTTCCGATTCTTGATTATGTTTTGTGCTCTGTGTTACACAGGCATTTTTATACAACCTGTGGTTCTTCATTTTTTGAAAGTGAAACTCGTTTCATGTGTATTTTTTGTTAATTGTGGTGCAAACAGAATTACACTAATTTCTTTCCAAGTTTTTGTCTGATTTTGTGAAAGTTTACACGTTTTCTAGCTTACAATGTTTAAATTAGGTATAAGACTACGTCTAATTATACCCAAATAAATCTAAAAAGCTTGTCTGCGAAGGTCTTTGGTAAAAGTTGCTGATACTTATATTACAACATATTTGCACTTCTTTTCATAGCCAATCAATTCAACATAAAAATTTGTACCACACACATACAACACTTATAAGGCAAGTAGTGCAATATGCAGGTTGATTCTTGTAAAATGGTTGTTAATTGCACTTGCATATGTAACACCTGTAATTTAAAAGGTTGTATAGGACATGATTGTTATTTGCATTTAGCTTGTTATTTTTACAAGTCAACGTCATAAGGTACAGTAACTTTTAATCTTGGGTCATCCCTCATTGCCTTTTCAATAGTTTCCTTCGCATGTTGGTTGCCTGACCATGCTCTTCTTGTAACCTGAAAAATAATTAAGACTTAAGTGTACTACAGTAAATCTTGGCTTATCCTGATTTTTGCCTAATTCAAACAAAACTTAAAGTACAAATGATTTGTAATGTGGTAAGGCTCTAACTAATCAATATTTATGCGAATCTTCACCTAATTTTGGGTCTGGATTAACAATGGCAAAAATTTCTTTTCCAAATTACTTTTTGCAGTCAGTTTTGTGCCAAATTTTGTCTATGTACCAGCATCATAACTAGGCTGCCTTCATAAATAAAAAAAAGATTGAATTCTTACCCCATTATTGACATCCCAGTTCAGCATCATTTTTGCTCTTTCCTCTGCTTCGTCACTTCCATCTAAAACCATTCCGAAGCCCCCGTTTATAACCTCACCCCAGCCAACTCCACCCCCATTATGCAATGCCACCCATGTAGCCCCTCGGAATGAATCTCCAATGCAATTCTGCACAGCCATGTCTGAAAATATTTCAATTCTACACACAACACAAACTTTTTATTTAAACTCTTAACTATAGTACAAAAATTTCCTGAATTTTTGGTGCCGATGTATAACAAATATAACAGAAAAAAGTTAACAAATGACAATTGTTGGTATACTACCATGTCACCAGTTCCTTAATAGGCTAGCCCTAGACAAATGCTTTTGTAAATGTTTTTAGGTTGTAAACTTTCTTGTCGATCAGCCAACATAATATGTGTGCCATAATTGTTGTGTAAGTAATGGCCCAACCTACCAGCGCAAAATGCTGACCCATCATAAATATTTGAAGTTTCACGGAATGGACTGTCCGTTCCGCTGACATCGTGGTGATCTCGACTTATAACGACAGGGGCTGAAATTCGACCATTCTTTACTGCCTGAAAATACAATATGTGAACAAGGCTCCATGACTATGACAAACCAATAAATATTCCACCAATTGTAAAACGTTTTTGTGGCATGCAGTACATAGACCTCAGGGCATTGGACCAGAAGGTTTTACCTCGGACTTGACTTTTGTTTCTTACAGAACAGGTCCAAGTCTGGTGTTTTTTGTTGCAAATCTATTTATTTTGTAAAAAAAACGTTTACACAAAATTATATGTGGCTTTATTATGGTTGGTTTTTAACCAATACAAAATAGCCCAACTCCAATTTGTACTTTAAAAGTGTAAATATTTTTCCCCAGACTTAGCCAAAAAGTCAAATCCCCTGATATACCAAATAGTATTGTTTGGAAATTTTGAAACAGTGGTTTATGATTTAAATTCAGACCCCAGAGAAACTTTCGCAATTGCAACACATTGATAGGAGTAAAGATTGCATATTCAAAACAGTGCTTTTTAATACTAATTTGAGCCCAAGAATATTGAATTAGTAATTAAACTTACCTGGTTAAAAGCTCTTGCAATTGCTACACGGCCTTGTTGATCTGAGTAAAGAATGCGAGCTTGTGAACCAACAACCAACTTGTGGTCGCCAGCTTCTTTAATCCACTTAATATTGTCAGCGTACTGTTGCTTGGCTGCCTCAGTTACCGTCTGTAAGTGTTGGTTCAATATATAATTGGTTTTTGAATGCCAGGCATGAATTGTATACCTTAGCATGCATTCAAAAGTCATATACTGTATTTTGGAAGCATTTGTCCACAATTTTTTTTTTTTACAGGATTGAGCTCAAAATGTTTTAGATTTGATTTACCAAACTTTTTTTGACCAAACTTATGCTATTTTAGAATTTCACAAATTTTTTTTGTTTTAACTAGGACTTTGTTGTTATTTATGAAAACACGCTACATGCCCACATTTAAAAATGCGTTATAAGGTCTGTATACCTCTGTCTTCATTAAATTTGAAATAACTTCAGCAGCCAAACAGTCTGTTTCTGCTAAATCTGTAGCCATTGCAGATGTACAAACCCAACGAAAGGGGCCGAACCCTAGTGAGAATATGTCCCTAAAAAGAGTATGTGTATTTAACACTGAGATCAATCTGAAATTATATGTCCTAATTGATAACATGGGCCAGCAAAACAGCCTTGGTTTCTTAGCATTGCCATTTTAGTGGTTAATATTCATCATCACAAACAAGGTAAACCTTGGTGCTTAACCAAAAGGTTAAGAACCCGACTAACAGCCTTATTTTTACCCAGTTGCTTTTTTGGTTTGTTAAGTTTTTGGCCTTAATAGTTAACAACAAACCATTTCTTTATTGGTTTTTGGAAATTTACTTCAAGTACATGAAGAGCTACACACAGTACACACTCTTCCGGCCTATAAGCCTTTGCCCCAACAGATTGGAGCCATTGCCCCAACAAATTGGAGTGCCAATGGATGGCTACACTAGCCAATACGGCCTATTTCTCCTCACCGGTTGCACTGATGAGACCTTATAGGTCGAAACAGTGTGCACTGTCTGCAGCTTACTTACAAAATGTCAAGAAATAATAACAAATACCAAAGATAATATCTACCCCATAATATGCTGAACATAAGATGGATAACGAAAGTCAGTAGTTGAAGAAGCATCTACTGTTGCTCCTTTTTTTAATATATCGGCACCAGCCATTTTGGCCTCCAGCAAAAAAGCATTACCGTAATCCCAGAAGTGCATTCCACCATCAGATAAGACATTAATTGCCGCAACATGCCTCACCAACCTAAATCAAATAGTTCAAATGTTAAAAAAATGCAGACCTGTTTGAATATTCTGACCTAAACCACACATAAACTGATAACTTTTGCTCTTATTATTGGTCTGAATACAAAAACATGTGTTTAACTCTCTTTTTGCCATGAGTAGTTAGTTGTTGTTTTTTCACCCCCTTAACTGTTCCAAACAATGTTTTCGTTAACACCCAGTTTTCCGCTTTCAACTTACGATTCTTGAACCAAGGTTTTAAACTTTTGTGGGTCGTCCTGCATTAACTTATTTGCCTCAGAAAAGCTCAAACCCACAGGGTAATAGCCTCCATTAAATGGATTGTGCAATGAGGTTTGATCCGATCCAAGATCTGCATGTAACTCTCCAGTATTTTTGTATTCCTTCACCAACTTCTCCCTGTCACAACAAAACTTTTTGAAACAGATTTTATAGTGCTTATGTGTCAGTAGTATTCAGTGGTGGGTTTCAAATTGATTGTCAGTCGGTTCTATCACAAAAGTCATATTTTTCAGCCAGTTCTGTTACAAAAAGTCCATTGACAGTAACCAGTAATGCTAACCAGTTTGCTGATCTCATAAAATTTCGTGAGACGGTTCTATAGAACTGGTGCGAACCGACTAAATCCCACCACTGGTAATATTCCTAAAGGGCTATTTTCTGGTTTTATTGGGATTTAAATCTCTTTTTCAGGATTAATTGGTTAATCATTGTGTTGGTTATTTTAGTTTTGGCTTTCCTGAATTTCGGGCTACCACCAGATAAAACATAAATAGTGGATGACAATTTTTCAGAGTAAAAAAACATACAAACATGTAGCCTTTGGTAATTATGAACAATAAACAAGTCATTTAACTTGTGTGTGATTAAAAAAGCAGATCAGTTGGCCAGTTGGCTTAAATACAAATCAACTTTAGGATTTCTGGTGTGTTTTTTATCAAAAAAGTCAGCACTGTACAAACTTTGTCATTATTTCTGCAAGCAACTTACCATACGTCTACCACATTGCCATGATAACCAATGCTAATAGCTTGTTTCAAATTTCTAGCTTTTTTAATCATGTCAAGCAGTTCATCTAAATCTGAGGTTTTTTCCATTAGCCATCCCTGCTTGTGTCTCTTATTTAATGCTGTTTCATCAACCTGACAAAATGCATTTTCATAAAAAACATGTTTTTCATATAAATATTATTTTTACCTCTGCAATGACCCCAACGCAGCCAGCAATAACTGCAGCTTTTGCTTGAGCCCCACTCATTCCACCCAAACCACTGGTTACAAATATTTTTCCTCTCATGTCATCGACCCCCAGATATTTTCGACCTAAACTTCACAAAAATTTGAGAATCTTAGTACGCCAGGTCCATTTAAGGCGTCATTTTGAATCAGCCGGTCACCAAGCATTCACCATGTGGCAAGGCGTATAGGCTAGAAAAATCTAGCCTATGGTGGGATTCAAACCCATGTCAGAAGTCTTTCTGGAACTCGTGGTCTATCAACTGAGCTACACAGGCTCAGTGGTAAACCCGCTGGCAGTTAAATCACTTTTACCGCTGCACAAGTCAGCTTAAAAGTAGGGATTACCAGTTCGAGCAAAAATTTAAGAAATACTTCAAACAGATTAAAAACAGAATTTACTCTGTACAAGCTTAATGGCAGTTCTGTTTTCAACAAAAACATTTTTGGCACGACCTATTTTAATTAGCTATTCAAATTTTTACCAGAAAAGTAAGACGAAACACTACCTGCATTTAATACAGTTATGGTTGTTCCATGTACAATTCCCTGTGGTCCAATATAACAAAAACTACCAGCAGTCATTTGTCCATACATAGAAACACCCATCGCAAACATCCGGTTATAATCATTTGTTGAAGAGTAATTCGGTATAACCATGCCTAGAATGCAAACATCTTTTTTGCCGAAAACTCATTTCTATTATGTATGAAATGGTCATGTACGTTAGAGTTATTTTAATTTCAAAAAGGTTTTATTTGGTTTAATCTACTTTTTCCATGCTGTATCCCAAATTGTAGCCTATTTTCAGTCAAAAATATTCCAGGTAATTGCATATTCTCGATATAACTCTGAAATACAGTACATTGATAAAAACAGCTTATTTTATTATTTTATGTTTCTAACACCAGGAATACAGTCATTTTGAGTTAAACTTATTGCTACTTACCATTAGATATAACTGCTCTGGGTGAATTTTTTGTGCTTGGATATAATCCTTGCGGGTGGCCAGAACACATAACCAGTGTCTGTTCATCGGTCATTTCAGACAAATACTTCATTGTCAACCGAAACTAAAAAATGTTGTGACAAGCAAATTTTGTTTAGAAGAAAAGTGATCCTAACAATTTATATAAAACAGTTTGTAAATCTTTTAAAATGCTATACCTGTGCCCAATTGCTAAAAACCTGACCATTTCCACCATATGTAACCAACTCATGAGGGAACTGAAAAAATGGACAGTTTAAAAATGAAATACAACATTTTAAACAAAATAAAATCACCTGTGCAACTCTATGATCCAGATTGTTCATTATCATGTGCATTATTGCTGCAGCATGTTTACTTTTACATGGATATTCATCAATAGGGTAAGCTCTGTATAAAATAGCAACAAAGTGTTATTTATTTTTTACAAGTCAAAAGAGACCTTTTTATTGTTTCAAAAAGTCCTTTTAAACAAGCTTATTATTTTGTTTTTGGCAAATATTTCAATGCATATGGTTCCAATTGTTTATTTAAACCTAGAATTAATTTCAAGTGACTTCGAAATTCCAGTGGTTTTGGTCCCAATCAAATTTAGTCGATTCTGTGTATTATTACCAATTTCTTCGTCTTCCATTTCTGATTTAAACAATCATAGCCCTCTATACTTAGTCAGTATCAAATAATAACAAAAGCTTGTTTTTTATCCACAAATTAAAGTAAAATTCGGTGGTGCTACAATTGTTTCGTCTACTTTACAACCCACTCACTTCATTTCAATGTCAGGTATTAGTCTGTACATATAAATGTGGCCATATTTTTCCAATTCATCATGAAACTCTTTGCTCAATGTTTGGTGATATTTGGGTGGAAAATAACGAAGAGCATTTCTGATCGCCACCTGTTAAATGTAAAAATCAAAAAAATAAAACAGCCACGTAAATGAGAACATAACAAACTTCTACAAATATAACCTTGCAACCACTTATGCTCTAAAACTCCTCCAAATATTGCAGAAAACACTAGACTATGTGGCGTTCAAATAATAAATAAAAACATTCACAAATTTTAAAAAATGTTGTTTTCACCATTGTTTCAACATTACTAAAAAGTTTGATATATGCCAAGTAAATTGTTATTCTACCTCTATTTGGTGTTTGGTCAAATCATGGTTCCTGTATGGTGCATGTGGAACCATTTCATCTCTTGTTTTTAGATCTGGCAATGGATCTGGAATTCCTGAACAAAGTTCTTGCAGTGATATTTGTCTGCTCATTTTAGCACTTTATACTGCTTCGCAGCTAAAAAAGGCAACCTAAAAATGTAAACACATTTTCGCACCAAGAAATTGACTTGTTCTTGTAAAGAGTACAGTTTTGTAAATCAGAATAGATTTTTCAGTAGGATTTTGTAAACTATATGGTGAGGAGTGTTATTGGATGGCTACACTAGCCAATATGGCCTATCTCTTGTCACCAGCTGCACTGAAGAGGCCTTGTAGGCCAAACAGTGTGCACTGTCTGCAGCTTATAATTTACAGGCTTGAGGCTTTTACATTTATGCATCCTTTCTAATTTGGGAAAACATATCATAAAAATCCAAGCTATCTTGGGACCAGAAAAAAGGTGCTTATTCTACTAGTACCAATGCAACACTACTGCCGCCTACAATTCTGTACGAGATATTTCCTGTGTTTATGCAAAGTCTTTATAATGCTCAAACAATGTTCTATCGCTTCAGCAGTTCAGCTGCATTGAAGAGCACTACGCAGTAACAACAAACTACGTCACACCATGACTGTAAATACAACAATACGTCTACGCCACAGCGTATGCAGCCAGTCTGCAGAGTGTGGCAGCTGCACGCGCGATTATTTTTTGTAAAAAAAAAATTTGCACGCCAATTTTGGGGGGTTGCACGCGGAAATTTCGCTCCAAAGGCGTTTAATTGGCCTGTCTTGACTTCTTTTACTTGCTATGCGCCTGCTGAACTTGGCCTCGCACGCGAACTTACGGGTCGTGCACGCGCGCACGCGGGACATGTTGGTCCTTCACGCACGAGATCTCGTCGGGAACTGCCATGTTCTGCAGACTGGGTATGCAGCAAAAGAGTAGACATTTTGATACGTTGAAAAACTGGACTATTTTGTTCAAATCTGTTTACATTTTTTTCTGCTTTAGACCACGTGACCCACGTGTTCTTTTTGTCTGATGTTTTTCGGATACGCTTCAGTGACTTTCTCGGGCAGAAGTCGACAAACATTTTCCGGTTCAAACCGTTTGAATTCCGGTTTTATTTTGCAGAACTATATCCTTGTGTCCAGTTTCCGTTTTGTATTGTTAAGTTGTTACTTGTGATGAAGTGAAGTTTGATTTTACCGAAACATTTTGGCTTTAAAGCATCATCAATTAACTAAGTATAATTGTATCTAGAAAACACGAGCCGTGTGTTAGTACAATATTATAAATGTCTTGTTGAGCATACGTGTGGTAAAAATTGTTTTCGAAAAATTGTCACAAATGACTTCACCGGCATCAACAATACAATACAAAGTTTACTTGAAAACACCCATCAGAAAAGGGGTTTTCGGTTCGGCCTCACCCAGCCTTCTGGGCCTTGTGGCCGAATGTTCGATGCATCAACATGCCATGATTTGCCTTCTCAACGTAAAACACTGTATTTCGAGAATACAAAAAACTGAACCACTGGAATAACAGTATTTGGTCACCAAGAACCAGAACAGTGGTAGAAATTTGCAACACAAAATATCTTTTAACGAATTCATAACGATCTATGAAGCACCAAAACGAGGCTAATTTTTACACAAACAACAAATCCCACTGCATTTACTATTTTTGCGGAGAAATGCAAAGGCAACAGAATTTCTGAAGGCACCTTATCGGTAAGTGTTTTGTGTCAACGAGCATTTCCCAAAAGAAATGAGAAAATTCAAAGAAAAAAGTCCGACAATATTAAAAAAACAGTTTTGTTCTTAATTCTCTCTGGCAATCTTTTGAGATTGAAAGCCACTTCTCTGTTCAAGTTTATTCTTGGTCAGAAAGCATCTCAGTCCTCGCATTTAAGATATCTATGTCCACTTGTTTTTTACGTTGTTCTGCTTCTGCCTCTCGGCCGCTTTAGTGTTGCATCACTTTCGAGATGAATTTTGACCACCACACTCCCGTCGCTGCGAGATTTAAAAGAAGCATCTGCAAAAATAGCCACAAATTGAAGTATAAAGTGTCCAAGATAATGAAAAGATTCATTCCTTGCAAGTTTCAGTTATAAAATCATGGCGAAAACCTCATAAAACATCGCCAAATGAACTGTATCCGTGCTTAAAATTTTTTTGGATATTTTTCATTTACTTAAATTTAATGTATTGGCATTTTGCTGTTTTATATAAGTCGCGTTAGACGAAAGCACATAAAAAGTGAGTATGTTTAAATTTTGTTTTGTATATCTTTGTCCCAAAGATTTTCTTGTTTATGATTTCAGAATCTATCAAGGATTAAATGATAACCCTTGAGTAAGCCTTTCAAAAGCCCAGGTGATTATCACAAAATATTAAACGATATAAAAAAGTTCTGCGCAAGGTATGGCGCATAAATGTCCTTACTCCATTGAGAAACTGGTATTAATTAAAAGTCGACCAAGGCTTGAACATAAATCAAGGTTTTAGTGCCGTTTGTCTGTTGTCAAAGTTTTTTGTTTACTTTTGACGTCTCCCGTTGGTGATGACCCCTCAGCTCGAGCTTGTGATGCGAGACGCTTGAGGGTTCCCTTAAGTGGTTGCAACTCAGCATCTGTTGCTGTATCAAGACTGTCGTCCTTTCGCTCAACCTAAAGGCAAAACAATTAGCCTTGAAGTCTTTCTTTGAAGTAAATATTTGATTAGAATGAACTAACACACGTTGTAAAGAGGTGTTGGTAATTTAGATTGAAAGATGTATGTTGGAAGCCAACCGTTTTCCTGGATGTAGGTCGGTAACAGTTGTAAGCAGGACTTAAATAGGGCACGAACCCGAAAGTGAAAGCCCGACACCAGGCCAAAACCCGAAATAAACAGTCTTGGAAGACAAGATGTGCTCAAGTTTTAACAGCACTGGTAATCTGTTGATTACATTTATACAAAAAAACACTGCCTACCTGTAAGACAACAAGTCTGTAGATCTGAAGAATAACAACTAGTACGTTTTTCCCGGTGAAAAATACCATCATCTGATGGACTTGCTTGTAAACGATCATCATATATAAGCGGAATGCAAGAAAGGGGACATCCTGTTAAGATTTAAATCCGATCAAATATGCATTTTCGTTCTAACCAAGTTTTTGTAGAAGTGGCAATTAAGAAAACTAAATTTTTGTATTAAATCTATGGTGAAAATGAGTTTGAGGTACGTTTTGACATAGATTCCAAAACTAAGGTTAAAAAGCTTTCGTCACTGCGACATGAAGTTTAAATATATAAGCTACGCAGATACAAACCACGACATAGGTCAAACACCCACAAGAATGTTTCAAATCGCGGAACATATATCTATTTGCGAACGAAACATGTTTGTATTTTGCCCTTTTTATTGGCTTGAGGTTTCTGTATTTTTATAATTCATGTTTTTTATAATTTTTTATAATTCATGTTAGAAATGCGCATGTCTACAAAAGGTTATGGACAGTAAAAAAAGTGGAGAGTGCAATTAGATGAGCCATGTTTCAACGCGTAGCAGCTACACCGTCCGTCAACATAAGGCGGTTTAATAGCATGTTTTGGCCTTGACTCCCATTATGAGCTTTAAATTTCTCAACGCCACAAACATCCAAAGTAGGTTTGTCAAAAAAAAATCAATGTCCGCGTAAAACCGTGTCCGGAATTAATTTTTAAAAACACTCTCAAGGCCGAAATAGTAGCCGAACTCATAGTAGCTCTCATATTTTTTCCCAAACGACTGAAAGTTTTAACCGTTGTAAGTGGTGTTATTGACTGTTTTGGCTATTTTTGGGCCTAGAAAGCAATTAATACTCTGCTAAAAGGATTAGATCCTGTAAAACTTTCTATTTTGTCACTTATTAAGAAAGAAAACTGCGCTTTTTGTCACTGTGATAGTAATGCTATTTTACCATTTGAAACTATTTGGTGCTATTTTTGAAACTATTTGGGTTGCAACATGCTAGATAAAGCACCACAACGCATGATCGGTGTCGCCTAAGATGTTTATAAAAACCGTCCGGAATTTGGCTCATGCAGATATGGTAACCCTAACATAATGCAACATGCAAAAAAGCGGGGTGACAGAACTAGAGTCAAATTTGCTTTTATAAATGATGGTAATCCTGTCTGTATTTGACATTACACTTAACAGTGCAGTTTGTACGTGACTTCAATGGTATTTAGCGGGAACATATCCCCGCTGTCTCGACGAATATTTGTTGTGGACCAACATAGGTCAGCGCATGTTTAAATGATATATTACAGCAAACAAATGGAAGACACGAAACGAACGATTTATTTCAAGACGAAATTAGGTGGTTAACATAAAGCGGGATTGTCGAGCCGCATGTCTACAAACCTAGATAATAGTTTTTATTGGATTCAAAGGGCCGCGATGGGATTCGCTAAACGGATAGGAAAATTACCAGCTTTTTCCATGTAATTTTTTTGTTAACAACCTGCAGTGATGATGACAACATTGATTGTTGAACGTCTGCATGATGTATTCTGTATATACACAAGTTCTTTGGCTTGTGACATTATGAAGCAAAACTATAATACTATTTCTGTAGTTTTTACGTCACAACTGGCGTGACGTCATAAATAACTGTGACGTAGTAAATATGTGGCGATTGCCTTACATGTAAAGTATCTATAACGTGGTTACACTTTAAAACAGACGTTTGGCCCCAATTACGATTAGAAATGTATTTACCTGAAGTAACATTGTGACCAGAATTCCCCACAAATCAGCGTTGTTAAAAACACTCCCAGCGCAGCAGCTGTCCTGATTGGATACCATTGTCACGTGGTCATCGCCGTCGAAGCCAACTCGAGTCTTTCGGGATTTGGCGGCCGTGAGAACCAATGTAAACTGGTGGAAGCAAAGACCGCAAACGTTTGCAACTTTACAACGATTTAGTTATTTCATGTCAAACACGAATTGTTCGTTGCGCAGATGAACGAAGGTTTAAATACAGATTAGAGGTTAAAGTTCAGTTCCCCACCCGCTTAATAAGGACAAACATACACGTTGTTAGATAATTGGATTGGACCTAGGTGGAAATGTTAGAATAATGACCATAAATAAACAAATTTTCAAATTAAATACATTTAAGAGATGTATGTTGTAACTTAGTGGACTTTGACGTTTTTTAAGGGATTTGGCTCTTTTCAGTTTATTCTTGGTATTTACACCATGGTGGCAACCGATAAACCGATAAACAAGATATATTTGTATTGTCATTTCATCACATTGTCATCGTTAAACAGTCACAAAAAACAGCTAGGACACCTAAAAAAACATGGTTTGTCGATTCAAGTACATAATTGGTAAATTTTCGTGACACGCTTTAGACCCGATGTGTTTCACAATTTGGAAACTTACAAGTTTTCCTACACAAGGCGTGATTTAATTAACTCGTTTTTCGTTGTGTTGTGCTTGCTGGCAAAAGCGTTATTTCAAATCGGATTTACCTGTATTAAGCTCCACGACCACACAGCGTAAATAATGTAATGGAGGAGAGGGTCGCATCTTACAGCTATCACGTCATCGTCTATGGTCTCTATAGCAACAAATAAACAAACAATAAACCTTTAATTTTTTTACTTTTAAGCACAAAGTTTGAGTGGTTTTATTTTCGAATACTGTGTGTTTTTAACTCACAAAGTAATTAGAGCAAAAATTCAGAGCCAGTATTTGTAAAAAAACATGACTACGTTTCGACCAGTGCTATTGTCATCATCAGGTCGTCAAAATTGAAAGCAACAGAGTAAATTAAACAAAAAATGTTGTTTCGGGTGTAGGGTGATATTTCTAATTTAAACAATGACTGTAGACATCGGTATTTCAATGCTTAAGAAGAAGCATGAAACCAACTCTAATCTCAGATCAGTTTTGCGGTCTAACCATGTTTATTTTCAAATTTATAGGCAAAACAATGTTTATTTTTTAATGTAAACACAAAATCGAGCACAAACAACATAATTTGTTGTTTAAGAATTATCCTCTACCATATTGTACATCCTAATTTTAATTATAAAACGCTACGAAGAAGGGCTTTTTCGAGGCAAAAACATAAAGCGCTTACCCGATACGAACTCTAGAATATCAGCTCCGACTCCGATGAAGACCAGTAATAATTGTGAAAGCTGATCCCTGGTGATTTCACCTTTAGGCAACAACCAACGACCAATCACCAAAACAAAAAGTAAAACTTGATGCAAGGCAAGCAACCAATTCTGCGGGTCCAGCTGGTTTAACTGAAAAAAAAGTAAAATGTGTTAAGGCTACACACTGATTTCAGGGAAGATATTTTGATGGTTTTACAATCAATGTTTTATTTTATTTCTGACGTTATTCTTTAAGTACACTAAGTATACTTTAGTTTATAACCTATAGGCTACAAGGACTTTTTGAGCAACATTAGATGTGCACGTTGTGGCCACACACCAGTTTATATAGAACAAAGATTTTTATGTGTCTGGGGCTTGAAAGTATATGTCACCAAGTTTCCCGAGTACTCTAAGGAGTAAGGACCATAGAAGGTAACATTAGATGTTTCGGCTGTGGTCAAACACTAGTTTATGCTCATCTCAGATTTTCTTGTTTTAGGACATACAGACAAGCTCACTGAGTACACTGAGAACCAATGTGAACAACATTGGATGTGTACGCTATGGCCACACACTAGTTGCTGCGCGGCATAGATTTTTCAGATTTATGGTGTAAGTCACTAAATGTTGTCAAGTAAATTTCTAAGGTATACCGCCACAACAATAAGGCAAGCATTTGACTCGACTTCTTATTTAGGTTATTTTAAAAGTTTGAGCTTAAGAGGTATATTCGGTGCGTAACAATGAAATTTTCGGCAGCAAGAACTAAAAAAACCCACCTACAGTAAGATTTGAACTCACCACCTACGGTTTTGTAGTGTTGGCGCAAAACCGAATGCACACAATTTTCGCAGTTTCAGTAAAAAAGCCTTCAAACACTTTAACGGCGTCAGTATCAGTAACCTGAGGGGAATTATGGGTTTTTGGGACACCAATTAGAACAAGTGCTTCGTTCACTACAATACAGAGCGAACGAATTTGCCTTAGGTTATACACGCGTGTCTTGTGATTTTGTACCAACCGACTGTAATTATCCGAAATCATGTTATGGCTGAGCCGGAGATAAACAGAGCTTATGTGGCGAAAACTAGCAACACTGTTTGTGTACATGGAAATTTACAAAACACTACTTCGACTGGTAAAGTGCACTTTATCACGACACCTACAGCATTCGAAGAAATATTGTGACGTTATTAAGGTAGGTGGATTGTAATAGCTGTAAACGGTAATAGCTTCAGGACATATTGAATTGAATAGTGTTGGTGGTTTGCTAAAATAGGGGCCACAAACTTGTAGGGATAAATAGGGGCCATAAATATGCCACAAACAAACTTGTGTGTCATTGGAATGAATGTTATAACTAGTAATGGTTGCCCAAAACATGTGGATGAAATATGCCGTTTTGCTACTATTTCGGTTTCGGCCCGAACATTTTGAGGCGGTTTCGTTGCATCACGAGTTGTAACAGCCAGCTTTTTGTCAGTTATGCTATTTTAAGCCACCATGTCGATTTTAAATACATTTTATGCATAAAGTGTGACAAAACACAAATTACTGAGTTACGAAATCTGTCAATGAATTCAATGGAATATATATATTTCGCCTAATGGCATCATCAGTTCCTATAGGCGAAATATATATATTCCATTGAATTCATTGACAGATTTCGTAACTTGGAAAATGCTTTCCATTCTCAGTTATAGAATTAAATAAACGGTGATCGTCGATGATCATGTTGCTTGTTGAAGGGTTAGATACTGTTCAGTTCAAATACTCTCAAAACACAAATTAGGTAATCGACGGACGGTTTCGTGTCAATATTTTACAATAAAGACTGACTTATCGGTATCGACACCTTTGAAATGTGATAAAACACTAGGTTGGAATTTTAAATTAAAATATATTCAAATAACAACCTTTTTACACCTTATTGACTAACTTGTTTTCCAAGATTTCAAAGAGCGCATGGCGTTTTAAAAGACTTTGTTAGTTCAGTTTATAACAGTGGATTTCTGTAGTACTGGTCTGCTAAGTAGTTCAGCGTAAAAAGCTAATACCCTTTGATCTTTATCTATTGATGTAGTGTTGTGTGACTTCAAATTAGGGTTTTAGGTTTAAACGGGGTTTGTTCTGTTTAAAAACGTAATTCGAGCACCAGTAATTTGCGAGATGATGTTACCTAATTGGACAGCTTACTGGAGTAAATCAGAAACCGCCATTTACCAAATTACAATTGAACTATGTTTATGACCAGTTGTCACACAAATACAAATACTTACAAAATTGTTCACAGTTTGGCTGGTGTTCTCGATGTACTTTATGGCATTGGAGCCAAACTCCGTAATGTGACTTCCAATTTCATCAATGCCCCCACGATTGTTTCCATTTTTGCCTTCCGTCGACCCCGATACGCTGTGCGGACTAGTTGTGACGTCAGCAGTGGATGATGACGTCATTTTTGTTGTCTGTGATCTTGCGGTTGGAGTTGCTGTGCTTCGAGTTTTGGGCGGCGTCGACTTATTGGTTTCTAATGATGCGAAACGTGAGGATTTAAATGCGAATTGTTGTGAAGATGAAAACACCACTGCTGAAACTTGCAGATTTTAAAAATTGTATTTTTGAAACACCATATACGGATCTATTCATAAGTTTAATGATGAAAATAATGGCCCAAATAGACGTAAAAAGCGACATGGTTATTGTTCAAACGTTTTGGCAAATGTTAATGCCATCATCAGTGATGTGAAGGGCCACATTAGTTACACCCGTTTATAACCAGTTGTGTCACGTAAAGAGCAAGAAGCAAGTCGCTTTTTACGTCTATTCGGGCTGTTATTTTCATCGTTAAAAGTTTTTTTTTAATTGTAATTAAAATGTATTTACTGGGGCGAGCCTTTGTGCGGTAAAGTTTTTAATGGAGCTTCTGTATAAGTCCGTGTCTGCAGTGTTTAAAGCTTCTCTTACAACTTTATATAACAACTCGCATACGAAATTCACACAGATTTTGGAAACTAAGGTCAGTCTCCTATTAGTTTTATGTCAAAATTTCGGTGTCTATTTTGTGTTAAGAAATGCTGTTAAAACGTGAAAACAAAAGTACTACGAGTGTAAATGAGGAGAAATGCCAGTAAAAATGACACTTACCAGGCAAACGCTGTTTTGTCGTCGTTGTTGGGCTGGAATCGAACGGCGTAACATTTAACGTATGCGTAGGCGTTGTTTCGTCATCACCACCTACTGCTGACGTAGTTTGCGGTGGAACTGAACCTGCATCAGGGAAACGACTTCTCCCTTTCTCCACTGCTGATGATGTTGAACGTGAAGTTGTTTTTGTAGTTGTTGCTGCGGTTGTCGTAATTGTTGTTGTTGCTGTGGCTAAAATGGCTGTAGGTGTCTTTGCCGATTCCTGCGTTGCTACGATGGGCTTTGCTGTCATTGTGGGTGTTGTCGTTACTTTAAGTGTTGTTGCTGCTGTTGTAGTCTTTGTTATTGTAGACGCCTGCGAAGGTGCTATTGTTTGTAATGACAGACTGGCCATTGTTGTTTGTGTTGTAATTGTAGGTGTTATTGTATTTTCTGTCGTTGTGGCAGTGGGTACTACTGTACTTGCTTGTGGCTTTGCTGTCATGGGTATAGTGTGTAATGTCTGTGATTTCGGTTCAGCTGTAGTTATGTTTGTTGGTATTGTGGGCAAAACAGTCGTTGCTGTTGTCTGATTTGTTATTGCTGTTTCTGTAGTATTACCACCTATTGATCCATGGAGTTGTACTGCTGTTTTTAGCATTGTTGCAGAAACAGAAGCATCAGGGGCTGCTCTTAAGTTCTTTAAAGGAGTCGAAAGAAGTCCTTCACTCAAAGTCGTGGTACTGGATAAAGTGCGCATCCTTTTCCTCTTTTTAGATTTTCTCTTCTTTTTCCGGTTTTTCATCATACTATTTCGCCCCCTCTTCTTCCCTGTAACCGTCCTATTAGTAAACGCATTGTCCCTCACGCTGTTGCTAAGCGACTGACGTTTTTCACGCACGTGTCTTTCATCTATCAGGGGGTGAAGGCTTCGTTGTAACCTCGAGTTACCTCCAGTTGCAAATGTTGTTTCTTCGTCGCTGGGAAAGCTTGTGAAGACCGGGGGAGCTGGCTGGCCCTACATAAAATAAATCAACACGTTAGAAAGCACAGGTTGTGGGTTTAAACTTTACCATTTCTGTCAGAAAAGGTTGACATTTACATGCCATAGTTAGTTGTAGCAATTTATTATATTTATACGGGTCACCAAAGACTTATAACAGGGAGCAATAACATCAGTTCCACAAAACTCGTACAAACTATGAACTTTATGCTAATGGTATTGATCGGTTAGTTCGGAATATATTAATAATATGTTAAAACTACACTGATCAACGACTTAATTTAAGTTTACAGCTTTCATAGCTAGCTCAGTTTTGCCAATAAAAGCAAATTAAAATCTACAGCACTCCTATCAAGAAATACACATCAAAGGCAATTATTTGCTTGCGCTTGATTACAACGGGCTGTTTCTTGATTTAAAACAATAAATAGGTACGCATGGTCAAGCAGGGCTTATCTCATACAAAGCCAATATTAAATAGTGTTACACAAAACTTGGAAAACCCAACTCAACTGTAACGTTAAAAATAGTCTCAACGCAGCCGCCCTCGAGCAGTGGTGACGTCATATGAGTGTCTAGCTGATGAAGTTCTAGAAGCCATAGACACGGAACCACACTGAGTAAATAGAAGAAAACACTCGGGCAGAACCTGAGACAAAATATTTTGGTAAACGTTACCAAAACATCCATTACGCGATAAACAATAATTTTGTAAACGTTGCTGAAGAAACTATTACACGACAAACCAAGTGTATAAAATTAAAGAAGGCATTTGCACCTAGGCTGTCCCAAAAAAATAAATCTAGAGGTGCTTTAAATAAAGTCCAAATTAGGCCGGAAAGCTAGATTTACCAAACTGAAATTACGAGGCAAATATGACCTTAGCTTAAATTAGGGATGTCACCTTTTATAAGTAGAAACAAATTACCAACGTTAAAGAGTACAATACACAATTTTAATCAAATTTATTTTCTGTTTATGCACAATTATTTTCTGTTTCAAAAACAACTTTTTTGCCAAGCATGCATGAAACAAAACACAAGTCGTTACGATGGCAACGGCCTCACGTGCTATTCACGGTCTGGAAACGTATACATATATGGCTGATCAGGAAACGTATACATATATGGCTGACTTGCACCAATACGGTAAATGATGTAGATTAGGGTTGTTATGTAAGTGGGATAACAAAGCAATCAATACCATCAGACTACAACCTAGCAATGAATATGCACGTGTGCTATAACTACGTTATTGCGATTCTTATTTTCTCACGTCTTACAAAACAAAAATCACTTATTTTGCCATTGCAGTCCTTGTAGACTTGCGTTGTATGCTTACAAGCCGTATGGCCGATTTTGGCTAATCCTAGAAAGCTGGTGCGTTCTAATCCGGGTCGAAGGCAGTCCTGTGTTTTCCATCGAGGCTTTTTAAGCCGTTTAAAGCCCAAACCAGTTTGCACAATACGACACATAACCTTTGCAACTTCGCAATGCGCTATTGTTGCTTTACAAAACCGACACTTAATTAAACAAATCTAACCGTTTTTGTGTTTGCGAAATGGGTGCGTTCAACTTCCAACGACAAACAAGGGACAAGAAATACGACAAAGCAAACGCGATTTAAGTTTACTGTCGAACTTTCTACCCGCATATTTAATGTCATGCTGTTATTACGAATATAAATGGTGGAATGGAAAACATGATCGATCTGTATTTTTGGACCGGAAAACCTTTTGTTTTACCATACGTGTCTCTTGACAGAACGTGCACATTGTAAAATGCGATAAACATTGGGAAATTTAGCGCTTTGGAAAGTGAGAATCTGAGTCAAGTTATGGCCTAAAATCTTGTTACGTATGCATTTGTTCCATGAGATTTCAGTAAAAGTGTAATTACTTTCATAGAGACCTTGAATGACAAAAAATCCTGCGTTTTATAAACTTCTAATAGTGTGGATTCACAAACGCGATCAATTTATCAATGGATTGCGAAATAGAGGTTTCTAAACGAGCTTCGCAAACCCAACTGCTTCAAAACATAGCTGTTTAAGTTGACTTCACAAAGGTACTTGAAAAACGGGTTTAGTCAACCAAAACTCGGAACTCAACAACATGCGTAGGCAACACACATGGGACTTCTCTTACCATTTATATTCTTTCCCTTGCCGTACAGCAATCGTAAAGACCATCTCCAGCAAAAGGAAACCGACTCCAATGCTCAGGAAGTAGAGATAAAAAGCATCGTAGAGAAGACTGACCCTCCATAATGCGATACCGGTGTGCAGAAGAAATAACACTCTTGTTAGTACGGCCGATGTTTTTTGGGCACAACCTACATCTTTTCGACGAACCCGGCTAATTTTCTTTTTGGTGCTGGTGGATTTGATTCTGTTGGTGGCCGGTTTACCGTTTCGCTTTGCTTCCCTCATATTTTCATTTCCTTTGAACGGTAAGCAGTGCCCACGGATCGGAACGAATCTCCAAACTTGGTCAGCGTGTTTCAACCACCACCTAATTTCCTTTTGAGGCCTTTAGCGAGTAAAAAGAAAAATGGTAATTATTAAGAAATATTCCAAGCCTTAAACCAAAATTTCGCCCCGAACAAGTGTAAAGTCAGACCCGAATCGAGCCAGTTTTCAAAATAATACCACTACCCCACCCGAACGAAAAGCCTGCACCAACTAAACAATTCTAAGCCAAAAAGACCCAGGTTGGACAACAACATTTTTTTTTGAACAGCGACTGCAGAAAACAGACCATAAAACCTCAACATAGACAGACTTACTAAATGCCAATATAAAAGCCAATAAGTGGTAATACTAAAGCCTTTAATTCCAGCCCATTTTTAGCAAATTGACGCAGTTTAGTTCTAATACACAGACTTCTTTGACGCCAAGCGGCTAATCTGTAAATCACGGGCGAAAAAAGAAGTTAGTCATTAAATAACGTCGAGCGCAAATTCTAAGCTACGGTTTCCTTTGATTCGTTTCTCCCCTATTCAACGTTTCCTTTCAAACAAAGAATTTACCTGTTTTTTAATCTCACAGACACAGATAAAGACAGAAGCACAACTTGGCTTTAGGTAATCTCTAGTCACTGTATTCTAAAGCAGCTTGCTTAAATACCTAATTCTAAAATAGTTTGTACATCTTTAATTAGTTGTGAATTCAGACGTTTTTACAATTGCGTTGTTATCTTGAATGTAATCCGGCTTTATGTATGGGTCCCGTTGCAGTATTAGAGCAGGTTGTAGCGTTGCTTAAAGACCAATTTTCACTCTAAAAAGTACGTAACTTTGTACAAACCTGTGAAATCGAATATGGCTAGAGTATTTGCGCTAAATCTTTTCCTCGCAATTACCAGCAGTTCTTTGAATCGGTTGAATGCACACAGCTGACTGGAAGCCCGAAAAAATGTCTGTCACAACTTGAACGTGTATAATTTTCAGCACGGTTCGGCCACAAATGATTTAATATTCGATCTTTTCTTACGGTCTTTGTTAGTCGCAACGCAATGTGTAACCGCACATATGGAACCGGTGTTATGCAAACACATGAATCTGAGCGCAAATACTGATTCCATATCACTTTTACATGTTTTATCAATTGCCATCTGCCCTGTTTTATTACAATTTCAAAACCACATGTGTCTAACGCCAGGTCTCCTTATTGTTATTCTTTTAAACCGTCTCTGTTTAATGTCTTCTAAAAATGTATAGAGCACCAAATCGCATAACTTTATTTGCTTTATGTACAAAGGCAAATAACTGCTGTTTAATTTACATTGTGTGGATAAGAAATGGAAAACAGCAATTTGGGTAAATCCAGCAAACTATATCGGACCGCATCAGTTGATGTATCTTCTTATCGCCTGAGAAATCAAAATCTAACTGCTTTAACTTGCCTGTAAGGCTGTAACCACCTTTTATAGATACTGTTATAATGCCTAGTTTCTGTATTTGCTGTCAAACCTTTTCTATGTACAACAGACGATTTTTAACCTCAAACCCATTACGTCTGGTAGCTGAGTATTGAAAAGATTTCTCCGTGTCTGTCTGTTGACACAGGCTGTCTACTGTCACGCGTGACTGCCTGCGGCAAATCAATGACGAAGTAGGTTTTATTTCGACAAAAACTTGGTTTTAGTGCAAAGAATGCCAGGAATGTGCTGCCTACGAAAACGATTTCACAAACGTTACGTAACTCTTAAACTTTCATTTTAAGCACTGGTCAAAGTTCAAAAGACCAAATTTAGTTCAAATAGTAATGTTTGGTTGTGTTCATTAGTTCAAATAGTAATTTTTGGTTGTGTTTATTACCCTTAATTAACGACAAATCAAAACGTATCTACACAAATGGCTCTGGATTCTGAAACCAAAACCATGCCGGAAAGAGCTGTGCCAAAAAAAACGTAATAAATCACATAAAAAGTTAAGGGCGCGCCCCATAACCAACCGTGTTTCTCTGTCTCTTTTTTTAACAACATGTGGTTAATCAAAAGGGTATAAAACTTTGTAACAAGCAGTTGAACTTTTAAATTTCTTTTTAGGCGGCTTGAACACAACACGGGTACGAATCCTGATGATCCTGATGAAAAAAATACTAGTCAAGCAATCTATTTCACCTAGTTCTTGCCCAAAACCTCCGTAGCCTCGTTGATTTAGTCTATTATTGCTTGTAACTTGTCCTTCTTCTGAACAGCTGACAACTTGTACATGAGTTTTTTTACATTCATTTAAAAAGTGTTTTTTTTTGCAGTTTATTAACGTCTTAGGTTAGAAAATCAAAATGTTAACATATGTTTGTTCGTAAAAAACGGTTTTGCGAGATAAATAACTTGTTTTTAAGAGCTGATTTAACCAGGGAGTCGAACCGGAACTGAACCCGAACCCGCGAACCGGTTTGAGCGGTTAATTTCATTAAACCGAACCGAACCCGAACCGCTAATTACGATTTTCCTAAAACCCGAACCGGAGTTGAACCCCATATTTTGTTTGGCGTTGGACCCGAACAGGAACTGAACCAGTAAAAAATGCAGTCTGTTTCATATTTTGTGTTTTTTTAAAACAGCGCACGCGAGATAACACTTATAGAGGGTGTCAAAAATAACAGTGCACTATCAAAATTCTTCTGGAGTTGTATTAGGCCAGGTAGATGATGGGTAGATTAAATTAAAACAAATAAAAATTTGAACCGGTTTAAAAACCGCAAACCGGTTCGAACCAGATAATTTGCACAAACCGGAACAAAACCCGAACCCGAAAAAATACATTTTTAAAAACCTGAACCGAACCCGAACCCTTAAAAACAAAACGAAGTGAACCCGAACCGAACCTGAACCCATATGACAAGCGGTTCGACTCCCTGGATTTAACACGAAGTTAAACGTGCATCTTGAAATGATTTGTTTTCTATGTCGAAAGTTTACTTTCGTTCTGGGGAATTTTATTTGCAGAAATTGTTGCATTTTGCTGGAAATTTTAACAAGAGTCAGAGAATCCGAATAGAATGGGTTTGATTCAAAATTATCTCTTTTGAACTAGTCCGTTTCGCCCGAAACTGGAAATAAATCTGACTCAATTTTTCACTCTATACTCTCTTTATTATGGTGTGCAATTTGTTTGTTGGTAAAAATGTCAGACCGTGTGCCCCAGTGATTGTGTTAACAGCCTTAGGTATGTGTTTAAGTGCTGCATAGTGCATGTGCTGCCCTAATGCATAACATGGCACAAGGCACATTAAAAGGAATGTTTCATTTCAACTGTGCAAGCATGCATTACTCACAAGTCCTCTGCGCGAAAATGTATGCTAAGCTTAAAAAGAAAAATACTATATGTAGGTGTACAAATGACGTTTATATTAAAATTAAACTAATTGCCATTGTAATTTGTTTTTGTAGTGAGATATTTAGCATGCTTAGAAAATGTAGTTTTAGACATGCTGCTTCACCAAAATATGTTGTAAATAAACTGTATTTCTGCAACATCAATTGGTAACAAGACTTCAAAACCAATGGATTTAACATAATGTATGCCGAAATATCAGTACATAGAAAGTTTTACTGATTTTTATTTTGTTAACTAGAAGTTATGTTATCTTATGCAGGCAAGCTTTTGAAAGTTGGTGGTGAGGATTTTCTGTTGGCCTATGGATTGTGTTGCCATGCACACCAACTCAAATTCTGGTGAGTGTTATGTGATTTAGAAATATATATTCCCCATCCTAAAGGGGACACGTTTCTGTCTGTCTCTTTCTGTTTAGTGCAAATGTTTTGAGCTTGTGGGTCGCTGCCCCTTGAAAGTCATTTGCTAGGGCCCAATGAACGTTTTTGTTAAACAATGAAAAATCACAATATTTATCAACAATCCAAATGTAAAACAGTAATAAAAAAGTAACAATCTTTGAACCAATGGTTTAATGCTAGTTTGTGTTACTAGTTTCGATCTGTACTTGTGTTTGTTTGTTTTTGCTTAATTGAAAAACATGCTAATGAAGTAAAGGAATGCTGACAAAAAGGATTTTATCAACTTTTCTTTTTTGTGCCCAAAAAGATTACACTTTTTGCAAATAGCTTTTCCAATTTGCATTCATGCGGAGATCCTTGCAGAAACAATTGTGTTTTAATGACAGATTGTAATTATGGTAAATGGTTTCTGAAGTTAACCACTAAATATGATGTAGTGTGTTTAAACCAGCACAGTTTTATTGGAAGTATCTTTAAATTTGACTTGAACATAATTTCCAAAAGAAATAGATTTAGAAGCATGTTTTTGTTCGGCTGTTTTCTGGAAGTTTTTGTTTTATTGGCAACGCTCAGGGATTTGAATGTAATGTTAATGCAGGCATGTCAAACTCAAACAACTTTGAGGGTCAAGAATAAACGTTTAAGTGAGTCGAGGGCTGCACTATCGAAACATTTGTTACAGTGTAACATGACAGCAACAAATTTGCATGATTAAAAAGTAAAATGTTCATTAATGCCATTAACTACATTAAAAAAAACAATATTGTAATAAATAACAAACAGATATACAGTGTAGCAAAGTGAAAGAACCAACTGTGCATTGTTGCTTTGTGTGAAAACAATGGCATATTAGGTGATCAGCATAAAATGGTGGTTGTGCTTTATACACATCTGTGAAACTTAAAAAATGTAATGCCAATTTTCCTATCCATGTGCTTTTAATGACAATGTAGGAATTGTGGTGTATTTTGGGTTATTAAATGTGTGGCCTAAAAGTTAGCAGTTAATATTAAAAAATAAATATTTTGTTTGCAAACATAGCTTTGTGACAATGCCCTGATTCTAATGGTAACATTGCTTAGATTCACTTTATTGCATTGGAGGGTGGGATGGCAGCAAACAATTATCTTCATGTGAACGTTATGATGTGAAAAGTGATGTATGGAATGAGATTGCACCTCTCAATCAAGCAAGAAGTGGTTTGGCATGTGTTGTATTGGATGGAAACATCTATGCTATAGGTAATATTTGCTGGTTTAATCATGTGTATCTTTGGGTTATAATGCTTCTATTTTACGTATTACAGTAATTTACCTATATTTTTTCACTTTTAACACTGTGACAGGTGGATGTGGGGATGATGATCAATACCTGTCAACTGTTGAACGATTTGATCCTGGAATTGGCAAATGGGAGAATATTGCATCACTTCAACATGCTCGCTACCTTTCATCTGCTTGTGTGGTTGGAAACAAAGTATATGTTATTGGAGGGTAAGGATAATTAGCTATAAAGAGTAATGGGGCATGTGCATTTTCAAATTTTGAGCCAACTTTACCTGTGATGTGAACATTTTGATACAGCAGAAACTTTGAACTTTAGCCCATTTTAAATTGAAGCTTATTTTGGTCGAAGACAAACAGTGGACACAAATACTTTAGGTTTAAAATGTTTATGAGTTTCCACAAATGCTTGTAAATAATTTCAGCAAAATTGTGACTAACATCACAAGCTAAGGCTGCATTTCTCTACATTCTTTAAAAAGTGTAAGTTAGTGGAATTAGTTAAATGTAAAATTGTGTTTCAAGAAGTTGATTATAAAATTTAAACCATATAACCATATATACAAAACCATATATACATTCAAACCATATATTGTCATTTGGTTTATGACCTACTTTTTGGAACAAAACTTAATAGTCAACATAAAAGTACAAAATATTTTTGCAGAACTGATGAAGATGAAAATTTGAAGTCAGTTGAAGTTTATGATTCGACTGCAAACGTTTGGACAATTGATTTTGAAATGGAGAAACCAGTTTTTAATGCCACTGTTGTTGCCATTTAAATTGTTGTTGATTTGATTTGTCTCATAACTGTTTTTGCCATTTTACTCGGGTTTGCGTAGGCCTTCGATAAACATTAAAAAAGTAAATGTTTATCAGCAATAACAAAATAAAAACATCTTTAAGCAATAAAACAGTCAAACCGTTTCATTTAAACTTATTTAGTATTATGACCTTTACAATACAAATAAATGCCTTATTACGTCATAACACAGAAGATAACTCAATACAAGTGCTCCAGGACCGATCGGGCAAATGAAATGTCAAAACACTTACAGTAAATGAAGCGTGTTAGTTTGTTTTAAAAGATACCTTGTGTACAAAATCCGAACGGACCAACAAGCTTAGACCCTTTCTCTATGCCCAATATGAGAGTTTATTATAGTGATTATCAAGAAAGGATGCAATTTTTTTACTGGGTCACAAGTTACATTTGGTTGCTAAAATAAGTCGCGGTATAAAAAAACTCAAAAAAGGTTGAAAACCACTGGTTGAGTGTTTTAAGTTCTTTCTTATCATTTATGAAAAATATGTTTAGAGATGTGCTGTTTGAGTTTTTGACACAAAGACAGCATATTATGAACATGTTCGGTCAAACTAGAATTCTTTGTAGGAAAAGAAACTTAGAAAGTGATCAAAATATTTTACTTTTAAAGTTGTGGATTAAAAAGCTGTTTCTATTTTTGTTTTATTGCTACCTTGTTGCTTGCAATTTCGATACAGATTTCTTACTATGTTGTACTTTCTTCAGATATTCGTTTGTTTTTAAATTGTAGATATTTTGAATTTATTTGATCACTAGGTTTCATTCTAGTTATTATAATCAATGCAAAACAAACATATCCTAATCATTAGCTTTAGTGTAGCACCACATGCGGTGGCCAATAAACAACAGTTGTTGTGATGAAACAGCAGTTGATCTAGCTAGGTCAGTTTTTTGTGATATTTGTGCAAAGTAATTGGAGATCCTTGCATGATAAACGTTGAAAGTATGAGTAAAAGTGATTGATCTCTAATTTGCCAACATTTTCACAACAAGTTATGTTACTAATTGAAGAAATTCACCTGAGACTCCTAAATAAATGAATAACATTGGTGTATTTTCCTCCATTAAGTTTTGTGTATCAAAAGCGACTACAGGTTATGAATACAAGGTGTTCAATCACGAATTTGATTATATATCCGGAGGAAGAACGTTTTTAACAGCGGCAACAAATCTCGGCCGTCCAACACGAAACTGCTTTAAAACCTTTAATGCAGTTGTTGCGACAGTGCCTCTTGTGGCAGCCCTTTAAGCAAATCGTTGTCATTTGACCAGCAAAGATCGATGTCAAGACGAGGATGCCGCGTGTTTATTGGCAAACCCACTACGTCGTCACAGATGGAAAAATCCACTAGTGTTGATCATATGAGATCTGGTCTTCCCTCTGTTTGCAGACGTGTTTCAATATCTGGGTGATTGTATGGCAGTCAGACGACTATCAGACACAGCTACCTGGTATTCAGGTATTAATTTTGTTGCTACAGATTTTTTGAACCATGACCATGGTGATTCGCGGTATCCTAGCAACTCGATGATGAATTTTAATCCAGCTGCTCTTGTAGCATCTTGATATCTTCAGCAGCAACAACAACCGATTCCTCTCACAGCCTTTCCAAGTCAAGTCTTGACTTGTGTTTCGATTTGTCTGAACGTAGGAAACCTTATTGGATATAGGTAAATTGACGAGGCTTTTTTGTGATAAAGGGTTTGAAACCTTGATCAATTCGAAAATCCTATTTCTATCAGGAAATTTATGGTCCAGAAAAAATCTGGCCAAAAAAGTAGTTTTCTTGTAAAACCTTTTTTACTACCAAAATGAGATTAAAAACCTATGGAGAATAGGCAACAATTTAACTATATTGTAGCGGCCTCTCTCACTTGGTGGGAAATTTACATTATTCACTCTTTGACCACCAAAACGCACATTGTGTAACTAACCCATTTAAATTTGTACCAAACGTTTTAATTTGTAAATTTTAGTAACCGCTCGTTTAATTTCCCAGTGCCAAAAGTCCTAGGTGTATTAACACAACTAATCCGGATTTTGCAAAATGGCTGGATTCTGACTCTATTTTCTTTTCACAACTTTCCAAATGTAACCATCTTATACAAGATGTGGGGATACATCTTGCCACAGGGTGGCGACAAAGCGCAAACCGAAAGAACTACAGAAAGTGCGTGCATCACTTCGTCAAAAAATCAAAAATATTTTAGACAGAGAATTAATCATATCCAAGTTATTGTGCTTCCTGCTTTAAATGTTTCACGTTTTGTTTCCTAGCTTCTGTGTAAATATTTGTTTTGTTTTCTTTATTTCATCTCCAAGCTGCTAATATTTTTTCTGAAGTTTTTTTGTGGTGAACTTTTTGTTTTGTCTCAAAATTTTCCTTTTGCCAATACAAATTCCAACTGAATACTTTTTTATAATCTAATAATATACATGGGTCATAGCAATGTGGTTGATTCTGTTTAGGCGAAACGCTAATCAGCTTAAAGGTTGGTGCAAGTCAGGCTCAAGCTACTAGCTAAGGGTTTAGAATAAGTTTTCAGTTCAAGTTACAAAAAGGGGGTAGTCTGAACAAAATACCGAAATAGATAGTTTTTTACGTGAAAGAATAAACAACTGCGATAGATTTAACGAACAAAAAATTCTGCATTTAAATATAGCGGTTACAAATTTTATAGAAGGCAGCAAATATCCAAACCCTAGAAGATGAGAACGAAGCCGCTTAATATGCCTAAACTTTTTTTTCTTGAATTTGCTGTTGTCCAATTAAGCTTTAGCATTTGCAAAGCTGTAGGTGAAAAGAAAGGTTGTTGTTAGATGTGCGAGGCAAAGTAAGACAGGACAAATTTGTTGCAAACGAAAGAAAATGTAATATAATATGACTTCTATTTAAACGTCTTTTGTTCCCCTGAGGGGATTTCCCTTAGCCTGTGATCTGATCCACTTGTTTTCTGAATACTGACTTCTACGTTTTTCAGAACGTGTGTTAGAGGTCAAACGTGTAGAACATAAAATAGGCTATTGCTGCCAGGCATACTGTATAACAAAGTATTGCTCATCCAGCAGTTTTTATTATAAATAATCGACGTTTCGACGTCCTATACAAGACGCCTTCATCAGGATAATGACGTAACTTGGAGAACAAAATTCTTATAAAGCGACAAAATGCAAAACACACACACAAAAAAATAGCGATAAGAAGATCGCGCGGCTGCAAACTCGCACCACGCAATGATAACACAGCTCAGTGCTGTAAAAGCGCCCGATAATTTATCGGCATTAGAACATCTGTTTTAACGTTCATTGTGTTGGCGCGTGAATGGATGTTCCAAGACTCTAGGAAACTGCGCTTGTGGTAATCAGTTTCCTTCACCAACACCTGTGCAGCAGAAAAATTAATGCTGTGGTGGTGAGTAGTTGCATGGTTTGCCAACGCTGATTTCTTGGCATCATTCTTGCCCACATCCCTTTCGTGCTCCTTCCGGCGCGTATTAAGACTTCTGCCCGTTTCACCGATATTTAACATCGGTGAAACGGGCAGAAGTCTTAATACGCGCCGGAAGGAGCACGAAAGGGATGTGGGCAAGAATGATGCCAAGAAATCAGCGTTGGCAAACCATGCAACTACTCACCACCACAGCATTAATTTTTCTGCTGCACAGGTGTTGGTGAAG